>NC_056725.1:1019955145-1020236935 GCF_019279795.1 Protopterus annectens
TTTAGTTGACCTAAAACCTTTTTAAATGTAGATGTTCGAGGATCCACATTGCTGCAGTCCAATTTACCCTCCCTCCTTCCCCTCTGTGTTTAGGGGTGGTTGTGTAGGAGAGGTTGTATTCTGATACTTTTGTACATATTTTGGTGCAGGTATGTTTGGAGTTTTTGGTTTTGGCCTAATCTTTTCAGGGTCTTCTGACATCTGGGGCAAGAAAAGACTGAGGATATGACGTCGGTCATGCGCATTAGTACCCTGACGTACTGACGTCAGTCTAATGCGCCCTGACCGACGTCAGCCATATACTTTGGTATTCGGGCCGACTGGACAGCGGACTACCCAATAGTTAGGACTGCAGCAATGTGGATCCTCGAACATCTACATTTATGGTAGGTACAAAACTGTACTTTTCATCCCACGGCTTGGAAAGTGGATGCTCTCTCATTCAATTGGAGCAATCTTCACGTGTATGCCTTTCCACCACTGCCTCTCCTCCCAAAGGTACTCCTGAAGGTCAGACAGGACAAGCCAACCATGATTTTAATAGCTCCGGATTGGCCTCGACAGCACTGGTACCCATTACTGAGAAGTCTGGTACGGGAGCCTCCATGGCCTTTGCCTTCGATTCCACACCTGCTGTCTCAGGAGAACAGTCATTTACTCAATGTCAAACTTCACTCTCTACATCTAACAGCCTGGCATATTCTGTTTTAAACCCTGGAGGGTCTCAGCTTCCACAACAAGTTTTGAATGTTATTTTGGAGGCCAGAAGGCCTAGTACAAGGAAAGTTTACGCAGATAAATGGAGGAGATTTTTAATTTGGAGTACAGCAAAGGACTTTGATGTTTCTAAACCTAATTTAAGTGTTGCTCTTCAATACCTTACTGAGTTATTGGACAAAGGTTTGTCCTTCTCCTCTATAAAGGTTCATGCTGCAGCAATTTCTGCTCACTATGAACGTGACCCACCATTATTTTCTCATCCTTTGTTTAAGCAATTCCTTAGAGGGGCAAAGAATATAAGACCCCCACGTAGAGCTCCTACTCCTGCTTGGGATCTCAGTTTTGTGTTGGAGAAACTCACTCTACAACCTTTTGAGCCTGCGGCGACTGCCGAGTTGAAATATTTATCATGGAAGACTGCTTTTTTGTTGGCCATTACCTCTGCGAGAAGGGTTTCTGAATTACAGGCCCTTATGGCGGTTGAGCCTTTCTTAATTTTCCACAAGGACAGGGTGTCTTTAAGGCACTAACCCTTCCTTTATGCCTAAAGTGGTTTCTAGTGTGGCTTTAAACCAAACTATTCATTTGCCTACTTTTATGCAAACCCCCAAAATAAAGGGAGCAGATTTTGCACACTTTGGATATACACAGACAGTTGCGATATTATTTGAGCAGAACTAAAGGGTTCAGGCAGTCTCAGCAGTTGTTTGTTTCATTTGCTTTGGGTTCTCAGGGCAAACCTGTTTCAAAACCAACTATTTCTAAGTGGATTGGTTTTTGTATTGCTTTCTGTTATTCCCATCATGGTAAGGAGATTCCAGCTGGGATTAGGCCTCATTCCACTAGGGCTACTGCCACTTCTACAGCTTTTAAGGGGGGTGGCTACTAAAGATATTTTGGAGGCAGCTACTTGGAGTTCAGTGCATACTTTCTCTAAGCATTACCACCTTCCACTTTACTGTAAATCTAGGGCTGGATTTGCCACTGCAATTTTACAGGGCATTTTGGCAGCTCCTAATGCTTTATAGTTTTGCCATCTTCCCTTACCTCTGCTTTGGGATTCTACCCATATGTAAGGACTGCAGCAATGTGAGATGAAGAACATAGTACAGTTTTGTACCTACCATAAATGTAGATGTTCGAAGATCCACATTGCTGCAGTCCAATTTACCCTCCCTCCTTCCCCTCTGTAGTTAGAGGTGGTTGTGTGGTTTGGATTGTAAATATTGTAAATATGGTTAGTGCAGGGGTGGTTGGTTGTTTTTTTGCTGTTTTTTGGCTTTGGCCTTTCTTTTTAGGGCCTTCTGACATCTGGGGCAAGAAAAGACTGAGGATATGACGTCGGTCATGCGCATTTGTACCCTGACGTCCTGATGTCAGTTTTAAGCGCCTTGACCGACGTCAGCCTAATACTTTGGTATTCGGGCCGACCGAGGACAGTGGACTACCCATATGTAAGGACTGCAGCAATGTGGATCTTCGAACATCTACATTTATGGTAGGTACAAAACTGTACTTTTCTTCTTCTGACCAGGAATATTCTTTCCCTCCTTATGAGGATTCTGATGCTGAGGAATCCATTCCTTAAGCTTCTCCCCCTGAGGATTTTTCTTTTGGGAAACTTTGCATGAAATGAGGGAACATTTTCACTGGGAAGGACAGGAGTACTCTGAATCTAAGAAAAGACTTGGGGATTTTCTTCTTATTCCCCTTCCCCAACATAGACCCCTGGCTATTCCTCCTATTTTGGATATTGTGGATGATTTTGGAGGCTAACTTAACTCTTGACTCTTTTCTTCCAGCTCCTGTTAAGCCTGATAGATATTACAGGGTTCCTGATTCCCACCAGTTTTTATACAAGAATCCTACTGCTGATCCTGAAACCATTTCTCAGGGTCCTAAGGGGGTTAAGGCCGCTTCTGCTAAAAACCCCATTCCCACTGAGAAGGATTCCAGATCTTTAGAAAGATGGGGCAAAAAAGTGTACATTTCTGCTGCTTTATCTATTAGGGCTTTAAACTGTCAGTTTCATATGCTGAAATACCAGCAATTTCTTTTGTCTGTTTTAAAACAAAAGTTAACTTCCATTTCTGCCTGTGCAGATAAGGAATTACATGACTTAATGCATGCCACTGAACAAGTTGGGAAGCATGGTTTACACTGTGGATTTGATGCCTTGGAGGCTTCTTGTAGGGCTGCTGCCTCTGGCACAGTCATTAGAAGGCATGCGTGGTTAAAGGAACAAAACTTGCCAGATCAAGTAAAAGCTAAATTATTGGATGCTCCTGTTCAGCATAATGTTTTGTTTGGATCTAAAGCTGAAGAGGTGATAAAGAAGATGGAGGACAAGGCAAAATCCATGCAAACGGTTAAAGAATTATTACAAGTACAGCCACCCAGATTTAGTAGGAATTGGCCTACTAAAAATTGGTCCTTTTCCAATTCTGACAGGTCTCAGAGGGGTAGGTACAGACTCTCCCGAGGAAGGCCTCAAACGGAAACCTCTTATAGATCAAGACAGTGGACTGCTTCCACCCCTAGGGGAGGAGAGGACAGGTCGCAAGCTCATAGAAAACAGACTCAATGACTCCCTCTGTTGGGCTGCAGGAACTTCTTGCCTGGAAGCCCCTCTCGGATGAAAACTTTCTCTCTTTCACCTAAATTGGACTCATATAACCCAAGACAAGTGGGTTTTGGATGTGGTTTCAAATTCCATTTTCATACCCTACCAAGACCAAGCGGATGGCCGGATCTTCCAAAACATCAATGGTTAGAGGTCTTAAACCAGGTAGAAGCTCTCTTGGCTATGAAAGCCATAGAACTAGTTCCACTTTCAGAGATGGGACAAGGTTTTTACTCAAGGCTCTTTCTAGTCCCCAGAAAGCTAAATTCATGGAGACCCATTCTAGATCTGTCAGTCCTGAACACTTTTCTCGAGATACCAAAATTCAAGATGCTTACTCTACAGCAGCTACTTCCAATGCTGACCAAAAATGCATGGATGGTAACTTTGGATTTAAAGGAGGCATATTTACACATTCCCATCAGGCAGGAATGCAGAAAATACCTCAGGTTCAAGGCCGGATCGAGGCACTATCAATTCTCTGCGCTGCCCTTTGGATTGTCTACTGCGCCCAGGGTCTTCACCAAATGCCTGTCTCCAGTAGTAGCTTATTGCAGACTCAAGGGAATTCAAATTTACCCTTATCTGGACGACTGTCGTATTCAGGCAGACAGCAAGGATGTCTTACTCCAGCATCTAGAATTTGTTCAGAATCTTCTCAAGTTCTTGGGATTCTCTGTAAACATAAAAAAAGTCAAATTTGACACCCTCACAACAGATAACTTTTCTGGGTGTTCTTCTCAACACAACCACCCAGATGGCATTTCTGACATATGAAAAACAATTACAGCTGGCTTCAACTTTCAAAACCTTGGCAACACTAACTCAGCTATCTGCAAGGAAATTCCTGCAGGCTTTGGGTTACATGGCCTCCTGCATCCTTCTCGTACCATATGCAAGACTACATATGAGGAAAATACAGTGGTACCTAAAAAGTGTATGGTCTCAGCATTGCCACAGTTTAGACATACAGATTACCGTCCTGCCTTGTCTTCAAGAGGAATTCCTTTGGTGGTCCAAGGCATGTACTCTAAACAAAGGAAAACCCTTCAGTTTGCCTCCAGCCACTCAGATACTAACCACGGACGCCTCAGATTATGCATGGGGAGCCCATTTTCAAGGCAACTGTCTGCAGGGCCTTTTTATCAGAAGCTCCTGCATATCAATTTAAAGGAAATGTTAGCCGTTCAGAAGGCTCTATTGGCCTTCAGGAATCTTCTACATCCAGGACAACTACTGATACGAATATAACACCGCAGTTATGTGGTACATAAACAAGCAAGGGGGATCTCATTCCTATCCCGTTTGCAGACTAGCCATGAATCTGTGGAACACAGCTCTAGCTTGCAGACTGGACCTTCAAGCTCAGTTTCTTCCAGGGAAGCAAAACTTCCTGGCAGACAGTCTGAGCAGAAACCTGTCGGACCCACACGAATGGATGCTGGACACTGAAATATTCAAGATGATTACAGCAGTCTGGGGATGTCCTCACATAGACCTCTTTGCATCCCACCTCAATCATCAACTACAGATTTTTTGCACCAGGACATTCCACGAACTAGCTTGGAAAGTGGATGCACTGTCATTCAGTTGGAGAAACCTCTCGGGGTATGCCTTCCCGCCTCTACCTCTTCTTCCACGGGTGTTATTAAAGATCAAACAGGACAAACCCAAGATGATAATCTTGCTGGCCCCAAATTGGCCTCGACAGTTTTGGTACCCAACACTGAAAAACCTTTGTCTGGAGCCCCCTTGGGTGTTACCACAGACTCCAAACCTTCTGTCCCAACACCAGGGTCAGGTTCTGCACTCCCATGTCAAAACTCTCAGCCTGGCGGCATGGTTAATCCAGGGTCTATGATTCCTTCTCTCCTACCCAAGCAGGTTGTGGATGTCATTTTAGAAGCCAGACATCCTAGCACTAGAAAAACTTATGCAGGAAAATGGAAAAGATTTTGCTCCTGGATGCAGGCTCTGGGTTCAGATCCTTTTATTCCTAACATTCCTCTGATTTTACTTTACCTGACAGACCTCTTACATAAGGGTCTCTCTTTCTCTTCCATAAAAATACATGCCTCTGCTATTTCTGCTCATTGTAATACAGACCCTCCAATCTTTTCCCACCAGCTCATGAGACAGTTTCTCAGAGGAGCTAAGAACTTAAGGCCCCCTAGATCTCCACCCATTCCTGCTTGGGATCTCAACTATGTTTTGGAAAAGCTCACCTTACCTCCTTTTGAGCCTGCTGCCACATCTGACATCAAGTTTTTATCTTGGAAGACAGCCATCCTGTTAGCTCTGACCTCTGCCAGGAGAGTGTCAGAGTTGCAAGCTCTTATGGCTGTGGAACCTTATATTATTTTTCATCAAGACAGGGTGTCTTTAAGGACTAATCCTACATTCATGCCTAAGGTGGTTTCCAAAGTGGCTTTAAATCAAACTATTCACTTGCCAACTTTTTTCCCCAGTCCTCAAAATAAAGGGGAAAGGATCTTGCATTCCTTGGATGTACACAGACAACTACGTTTTTACCTGGACAGAACCAAGGACATCAGGAAATCATAGCAATTGTTTGTTTCTTATGCTTTAAGTTCCCAAGGTAAAGCCATTTCAAAACAGACCATTTCTAAATGGATTGCTCATGGAATCAGATTTTGCTATTCACACCATGGAAAGCAAATCCCAGGGAGTATAAGGACTCACTCTACCAGAGCTGCTGCCACTTCAGCTGCCTTCCTCAGGGGAGTTCCTACCAAAGACATTTTGGAAGCTGCAACTTGGAGTTCAGTGCATACTTTTTCCAAGCACTACAATCTACCTCTCTACTTTAAGTCTAGGTCAGGCTTTGCTTCTGTAGTCTTGCAGGGCCTTTTAGCCGCCCCCTCTACTTTGACCACCTCCCTTTTATTCTGCTTTGGGATTCAACCCTACAGTCATGACTGCAACAGTGAAACACGATGAACATAGTACAGTTTTGTGTACACTTACCATAAATGTAGATGTTCGAGTGTCTTCACTGTTGCAGTCTGGGTTACCCTCCCTCCTGTCCCCTCTTTTATTTTTTTCCTTTGTGTGGTTCCCTTCTTCACCCTTTTTTTGAGGTGTATTTGCAAAGGGTATGGGATCTTACTCATTTTGGAATACCTGACATCTTGGGCAAGAAAAACTGGAGAACATGGCGTCGGCTGCCAGCTTTGTACTCCTGGCGCTCTGATGTCAGGGAGCATGGCTGAACAGCCGACGCCGGACCCAGACTTTGGGATTCTGGCCGACCGAGGACTGCCTGCCGGCAGGGGAGAACCCTACAGTCATGACTGCAACAGTGAAGACACTCTAACATCTTATGCGACCCAATTAAAGGGGGTGGGATGGTTTTCTATGACACATTGGAATATTCCCAAAAAATCTTTGAAATGCTCAACGACCTAGATACATATCAACCTGCTTCACTTAATGAGATAAATATTAGTTATAAAAGAATAGATTATTATTTGGAAGACTATCTTGTAGAGGAAAGAATTACAGGAGAGACATATAAATATCTAAAAGTTTTAAATCCAAAAGTAGCTACCATTTTTGGGATACCAAAGGCCCACAAAGATTTGGAAAATTTAAGTTTTAGACCAATAGTAGATGGACGTGGGTCAAAACATATCCCTTTGGAGCTACTATAGATAAATGGTTGAAACAACAGGTCGTGAACAATGAACACATAATAAAAGATTCTTGGGACTTTTTGGGAAGAATTAAAGATGAGCTGTGGGACAATGATGTAATATTCTTAACCATTGACGTAGTGGAATTATTTACATCTATTCCCAAACAAGGAGGCTTAGAAATCTTTAGGGACTGTTTACAGAAGAATACCACATTAGACAAAGACAAAAAAGATCTAGTAGTGGAATTCATGGAAATAGTCTTAGATTATAACTACATTATGTTTGATGGAGAATATTACAGGCAACATAGAGGTGTTGCTATGGGGGCTTCTTGTGCCCCTGTATTTGCCAATCTTGTACTTTTACAGTGGGAGCAAATAAATGTGTTTAGAAGCGAGTTTTTCCAATATATGAGACTATATGTTAGGTTTTTGGATGACATATTTATTTTATGGAAAGGCCCTGAAAATAGCATTAAAGATTTGGTTCAACACCTCAACGAAAGCACAGGATTTTTAAAGTTTACGTATGTGTACGATAAAACGGAATAAACTATCTGGACACATACATAGAAAAGGATACTAATTGCTTTAAATCCAAGATATACAGGAAACCATCCTTCAGCAACTCTTACTTGCAATATTTTAGTGACCATCCGGTGAGACAAAAGAACAGTATAGTCAAAGGACAATTCATTAAGGTAGCAAGAATGACTTCAAAACAGGAAGATCTACAAGAGGAATTAAGGAAAGTAGCTTTTATGTTTCAAGAAAGGGGGGTACCCAGTTAAAATGATAAATGAATATGTTGAGTACATTAGGAATGAATGGGGTAAGAAATACAAGCCACTACTAGGGAACAACAATGCTTTATATGAAGGAAAAGGTACAAAAGATACAGTAAGTAAAAAATATGAAAGAGCCATGATTGTTCCATATGGTGGTAATGTAAAGGAGGTAGAGAAAATTATTAATAAAAACTGGTACTTTATTTTAGAAAGCTGAACCAATTAGTCTTAATTATTACCAGTGAAGGAATGACTTGCATTTGACAGTTATCCATTTACCAGGTGTGTTGCTTTTTTGCCATCAATTGACCGAGTGCTAGTTGGCAGTTACTGCTCTGAAGATTTGCTGCATCAGATGAATGTCTCCATTGCTTGGATTTAAGAACTACTTTATTGCAATTGTGTCTCTTCCTGACTCTTTGGAACTCTCCTCAGCAAGCATTATTGTTTTGGGGAAGTTAATATTACATAGCAGGATGCTAATATTCCATGCCTTTGCTGTCTGAGTTCCTGCCCTTGCTTGCTTCTGTCCACTTTTGCTTTGGTGGTAATCTACTCTGTTAATAGCTGTGGATTCAGCCCAACAAGGGACCAATCGTGGAAGGTGCTTGGCAGTGTGTGAACTGGAAGATAGGAAAACCCTTTTGTTCATTAGAAGTGTCACTTCTGCGTCTCCTTTGATAATTACCACAGCAGTTGACACAACCACTTTACTGTAAGTTGGACACGTTTTTATTCTTGTCACTGGTTTACTGTTCTGTCAAAGTATAGTTATTTTGTGATTCACAGAATGGTGCGTATTGCTGACACGGAGGGGAGAGTTAGCCTGATGTGTGGGGGGAACACAAATTTATATAAGTAGCATGTTGTACCATGGTATGAATAACTAAGTGTTCTTTACTCCTCTTGTTTTGAAGAAGTAACCATTAGCTGGGGGTCCTTTTTGTAGTTGTGTTGATAATGGTAACACACATAATAATTGTTCCGAGTTTTGCCAGTCACTAAGAATTTGCTCTATAACAGATTGTAACACAGAGTTGGAGTTTTGCTTTTAAGTTGTATATAAAGCAGATTTCCCCATAGCAATCTTTCTTGGTGGTGGTGGGGGGATGGTTATAGTGCAGACTGTAAGTCTGGCATAAACATGTATGCTATAATCATAAGATCACTGTTGCAGTAGCCTAAGCTATGTGGGACATATCTTGCCAAAAACTGAAGGGAAGCTGGCTAGTTTTAGGGTATGTGAGTGGTATGAAGTTAGTGGTTTGGGATGCCAAGCTCTTGCCATCGAAGAGTGCTCTCTGCTCTGACTTTGAAGGATTGATCCGCTAGTGTTTCTTAAGAAGTTGGCAGAGAAGTATCCCGTAGGGAATACCTTCCAGTTTTACCTTGTTTTTGTGAGGAAAACTTAACTTTTCTGTCAAATTAATGATGGAAGTAAAGGACTAGTGGTGGTGGTTAAAAAAATTTTTTTTTTTTCTCTCGGAACTTTATTTTTTTTTTTTTTAGTCTGGAGGGAAGAGCGCTACTTTAAGGCTCCACTGCCTGCTTTTTTGGTATGTTTTTTTCCTGTAGAGACATGGACCTGGTTCCAGAGCTCTCTGTTCTCTTCCCAATCTACAAGAAGAGAAGTAGTTCAGGAGGCTTTGGTCTTTAACCCTGTTTCTCCTTCACCTCGGCAATCGGTGAGTGATTCTGCTGGACCACTCACTTTCTCTCTCTCTGTCCTCTCTCCTCCTGGTGTTGCTCCTTAGAAAGCTGTTGAGGACTGACAAGCAGACCCATCTTTTTGCGGCTGTTGGGCTGTGCTGTTTGGACAAGGAATAACCAATTTTGTTGGTCTTTGGGGAGGGAGCAGACATTGTTCCTTTGCCGAGCCACTTCATGGAGCTTGATTGCTGGGGAAGAGACCTTTCTTCAGGGCAGTGTTTTTCTGTAGGGTTTCCCAGAAAAATGAAACATAAAATTAGATATTTTTCTTCCCCAGTTTCCCTGGCATCTAGGGCAGACAAGTAAGATTGTCTGGGTTTTGCTAAAGGTTTATTTAAAGTGTTTCAGTCTTTACTTTCTAAGTGTTCCCTTCATTAAAAAAATAAAATTTTCCTCTGTCAGATTCTAATCCTCAGCCTGAGGGACAGGAATTACATTTTTTTCTCAGGTCCTAAAGTTTCCACTACACAGAAACTGGAATCTGACTGAGCAAAGATATTCTTAAGATTCCAAACCTGAAGAGTTCTGTTTTTGAGATAGTTGCCAGAATGAAGGATTTATTACTGTAGGAAAAAAAAAAGAAATATGAAAGTCCCAGTAAAGATCTGATTTGTAACCGGGTGTATTTTTCCTTAGTCTGCAGCTGTCACTTCTGCTTTTGCTGAACTTAAACTGATGCTTTCCTGGTGTCTGACAGTCAGCCATCAGCCCCATAGAAAGTACAATAAATGTTATAAGGTTTCCCAGACCCACATTTTTTTTCAAACCCTAGATCAGACCTTGCAGCTTACTTCTCAACTGTCCAGAATTTTGCAGAATGTTTCTAATTATTTTACCTCGCATTTTTACTCCATCCCATGTATTTTTTCTTTACTGATAAATCACTGAAGGGTTACAGTCAGTTATGCAAGATATTAGCATTATTTGCATTTTATTCCGAAACTGCTTATTGATAAATATCCTGTTTTTATTAAAATTGTAAGTGAATTAAAGCAATATTTAAAAATTTTCCGTTTTTTTTGGACCCACCCCATTATTTTTGGTTATGTCTAGAATTCTTGTGCAAAAAATTTGAGAGGTATTCCCAGTAGTAGTTTCATAGTAGTAGTTTCTCTGACAAAACCATCTTCTAGTAAACATACAGCTGCTAGCCCCATCCCTTGTGACAGAGATGGGGAAAGTCTCAGTAGGTTTGGGAAGAAACTTTACACTTCTTCCTTATCCTTTAAAATAGTGAATTGTTAGGTTTACATGTTCAAGTTTCTGCTGGCTTCCTTTGACAATGAGTTTAATTGCTTACCTTCTTTCAGAGATTGACACCTCTGGATTCTTCTATGTCCTCTTGTGTGTTTGGTAACTCATTCTTTAAGTAATCTTATGACTTTGGTGACAGGGTTTCTGGAGTAGCTACTGCTTGGTCAGTGATATGAAGATTTGCCAAGCTATATTCTTAGAATTTACCAGAGGATGTTAAAGCTGAGCATTTGAATGGTGCCTTGATTAAAACGCATTGATGTTCTTTGTGTTTCACTGTTGCAGTCATTACATTTGGGTTATCTGCTTGCAGGTAGCTCGCAGTCAGACTAATTGTCAAAGTCGTGGGTCCTGCGTCAGTTGCTGTCTCATCTTCCATAACGTCAGGTAGTCAAGGGTATAAAGCATACAGCCGATGCCATTACATCAGTCTTTCTTGTCGTGTGGTGCCCGAAGCAGAAGCAGTTCGCAAGTGCCGGTCGGTCGACTCCTGAAATTTTCGATGTTCATCGTGTTACCCTGCTGCAGTCATCACACTTGGGTTATCCTGCCGTCAGGCGGTCCTGCAGTCGGCCTGAGTTCCAAAGTCTTGGTCCTGCGTCGGTTGCTGTCTCTTCTTCCCTGACGTCAGTGCGCCAGGGGTATATAAGAGGCATCCAATGCCATTTTCTTCAGTCTTTCTTGCCGCGCGGTGCCCGAAGCAGAAGCAGTTTGTAAGTGCCGGTCGGCCGACACCTGCTGACACCTGAGATTTTCAATTTGAGTTTCAGTCCGAAGTCTTCAATAAAGCTAAGTACCCTGTTGGGGAACCTTTTCTTGCCTCAGTCCGATGTCAGAAAAAGTTAACAATTGCATTTCTTGTGGGAAGCAAATACCTCATAAAGACTTCTATTCTTATTGTATTCCTTGCCTAGGCCCAGACCACGATGTCACAGGTTGTTGGTTTTGTGCTAGGTTTAATAAACGAACTATCAAATGCCGTTTTGACTTCGCACGACATTACTTTGGTAGGAAATTTAATTATAGCATGCCGTCGGAGCAGCCGACGACAGGCATGCATAAAAAATGCTAGGATAAGGACAGGCAGCCTAGGAACAAGCCAGACTCCGAGGCCTCTGCTGGGCCTGTCGCCGGTTCTCCGGTTTTCAGTGAGGCGCCTACACAGCCCCTGACAACCACAGAACTGGAACCTCAGACAGCTTCGGATTCTCAAGCAGAGAGTACTAGGCCGTCGCAGCCATCTTCATTAGGCCCTTCCGACACCGGAGCAGAAGGACATCCAGGTGCAGTAGAAACACCTTTGGTTGCAGAAGGTGTCTTCAGATCGACTACACTCACCATTAAATCTTATGCTACGCTTAAAACTCCATTAAAACCAAAAAAGACTGTACATCAGTCTCCAGTTCAAGGCCCCATGCCTAAGAAACAGATGCTTAAGATGGCGACATTGAAGACTTTTCCTGTCATTTTCTTATTTTCATTTGCATTTGTGTGTGTGTGTGTGTGTGTGTGTGTGTGTGTGTGTGTGTGTGTGTGTGTGTGTGTGTGTGTGTGTGTGTGTGTGTGTGTGTGTGTGTGACATAGCCTAGTTTTATTAAGGCTTTTTTGTGGATAATTACTGTTAGGATTTTTTTGTGGTAAAAGTAATTTTTCTCTCAGATTTCAATGGCTGAAGCACCCAAAGTGTGGCCAAAAGATGTAACGGACAATGATGTAAACTGTGTCTGCTGTCTAGGAGCCCTGCATTTGCAGGATAGCTGTGCTATATGCCATTCCTTCTCCTCAAGGGTCCTACAGGAAAGGAAAAGTAAACTTCTTAACAGAGGGTTGTTGAAACCGTTGTTTCGAGAAGCTTTGAACAACCAAGATGGATCCAGCAAGTCCCCAAAGTCTTCTAAGTCTTCAGACTCAAAAAAAAATCAAAGAAATCTTCAACTTCGGCTCCACTGCCATCGGAACAAACAGTTTTTACCTTTCAGAGTCAGTCCCCTGTCTTGGATCCAGTGTCAGAAGCTCCTAAGAGTCCGTTACTATAGTTGGTACCACCTTCGGTCTGCTTTTCTCTGTCCTCCATCAGTTTTTTATTTCTGGATGTGGATCGTGTGGTGCAGAAGCTGTTATCAGCACCAGCCTTGGCAAAAATTTTTATCTCCTCCGACCCAGATGGCTTCGGAGCTGAAGACCCTTGCACCAGCTCAAAATGTTCCTCCTCTGAGCCATGCTGGTCCTTTGGAGCCGGAGGAATCAGATCTGTTGATAGTGGAACCCTAAGAGCAGACGCCTGCTCCAATGTCTTTGCTCCATGCATTCTGACGTCCTCGCTGCCGCTCGAGGACTCTAGGAGCCGACACTCTCTGGTCAGGTGCAGGGAGGATAGTCGGACCGACTTGTCAGTTCTGACTCTGCCTCTCGGGGCTTCAGCTTGGATGAGCTCATTTCCTACCTCTGGTTCGGAGCCAACTGTCCCGGTGCCGGGGGTATCAATGGTTTCTTCGGCTCAGTCGGTTCCCTCGCATCGGAGCAGAGGTGCTTCCGATGCCATGAGGAGAGTCATGTCTCTTAAGACATCCTTGACCGCCGGTCTGGCTTCCTCCTCCCCTAAAGTGCCTGTGTCTGCTTCTGCCTTACACATCCTGACCAAGCGTAGAGACCCAGAACTTCAGGAAGCCCCATTGGGTGGCCCTTGCTCTTCCGAGACCCCACCAGAAGCTCCCACTGATGAGGTTCCCAGGAAGAGATTTTGTAAGAGGAAACATCTAGACTCCCCTCAGGAGTCTCTAACATCAATATACTGACTTAGATGAGTCAGATGGGTCCCCACGGTCTCCATCTGAAGATATCTAATTCGCTGAGGTACTTGAAATTCTTAGGCAGAGGGGTGACTGGCAGTCCAAAAGCCCAACTGAGGATGAGTCAGTTCTCCTGAAGGCTTTCGGGTCTCAGCCCTCCACCTCTTGGGTATTTCTGCCCTTTGATGCGCTGATTCAGCTGGTCTCAAGAAGGGCGTGGGAGTCTCCGGATATTATGGAGCCTGTCCCTAGGAAGCCTAATAAGTTCATTTCTGCCCCCTTGACAAATCGCTCTTAACAAAAGTTGTTCCAGTTGATGCCATGGTGGTGGCAGCAGCCACCAAAAAGGAAATGTCTGAGACTTTTTACAGTGAGCTGATCGAAGGAAGGACACTCGGCAAACTCGGAGCTACAATATATAACATTAAGTATCCTGTGTTTTGTTTAATTTTGTTCTTTATTTCTTTGTTGTTTATAGCACTTTGTGTACTGTGTATTTTTTCTAGCTAGTTTCACTGTTTGTGAGGTATTAACTGGAAATTGTCCACTCTTATTAAGCATCTGTTGGGTTGTTTGTTTATGATAACTTGTTGCAGTTAAACTCTTTTTTTTCTAGTGGCTCCTTTAGCTGTTTAAAACTTTCATTTAAAGGCTCACTGCTGCTTTTCAGCTGGGAGTAACATTTCTGCTATTTGTTTCCCACCCTCCCTCCCTGTTGGTATAGTGTTTTTATAGTTGGTGGCTTTGCAGTTGCCCGCCCCTAGTGTAAATTTGATCTGGGACCCTCCTCCCAGTCTAGTGTCATTACCTCATTCTACCCAGTACAGGGAGAGCATTTGAGAAGGCCAATCAGCTTAGTTTCTGCTACTCCTTTCTCTCTTTCCTTTCTCTCTTTCCAAAAAAAAAAAATTTATCTGCTTTTACTGTATTTGTGTTTTTTCCTACATTATTTTGCTACATCCCGGTGCAGTAGAAACACCTTTGGTTGCAGAAGGTGTCTTCAGACCGACTACACTCACCATTAAATCTTATGCTACGCTTAAAACTGGGCTACATGAAAAGAGACATAGAGGAGCTCTCTGAGCATGTAGCCCAGGCCGGTATGACCCTGATCTTGAGTAGCATCTTACCCTCACCAAGAATGATGCCACAATATGAAGACAAGATGATCAATTTCAACAATTGGCTTAAGTGTTGGTGTCATTCAAAGGGGTCCAATGCCTGTCAGCCTGGGATGACATGCTCGACAAGCCACGATGCTTCGCTAGGGACGGCTTGCACCTGTCACCCCTGGGCTTTCGGATATTGGCAAAGGCTCTTGCTATCCTCATAGTGCCTTTTTTAGGCAAGGCTCAAAAGACAAACCCACCTCCATAGGTATCACAAGGGATAAGAAACTAAGAGTAATGCTACTCAACGCCAGAAGTCTAAACCTCAAGATGCACGCACTCGAAACTCTACTTAGCATGGAGAACATCGATATCTGTGCAGTAACAGAAACCTGGTTCAAGGCTCCCGAGAGCACCCCAGCACTACCAGGTTATACCTCATACCATGCTTTTCGGCCCCAAAACTTGGACCGAACCACAAAAGGAGGGGGAGTATCAATATTGGTCAAAGATACCCACACCTCCAGGTTGGTGGCACAGCACACAGCATCAGAAACTATCCATGTGCAACTAACTGTGGGTAAAACTGCCTTCCAGTCTATAGCCTGCTACAGACCACCCTCCAAAACACAGGAACCCCACTTGGCCTTCCTGAGAATACTGGAAAATATGAAGGTCTCTCCAAACACCATTATATTGGGCGACTTCAACTACCCAAACATAGACTGGGAGCATTACTCTAGCTCCAACACCCTAGCCCAAAGGTTCCTAGAATTTATAAACTCAAATGCTATGGAACAACTTGTTACCACTCCCACAAGAGGGGAAAACATACTGGACCTGATCATCACCAACATGGGGGCACTATGCTCCAGACCAGAAGTGTATCCCTCACTGGTAAGATCAGACCATAAACTAATCTCACTGGATATTCACATCCCGACCCCACCCCCTGCCCAGAAAACCACAGTGAAAAACTTCTAAAGCAAATTTCACACTCCTCAAAACCGAGGCGAAATCCTTCAAAGCCCCGGGCCTGTGGAAAAATCTGCCCAGACCGCAGAATCCTTTATAAACGCATTCTGTGAACACCTCCAGGAATGCATGGATCATGCAATCCCAAATAAAACCAAGACCCAATCCTCCAAAGGCAGACGTCCTGTCTGGTGGACCCCAGCCATAAACAAACTATACAATAGAAGGAGGAAGCTACTACATGATAGAGCAAAATCCCAAAAAGGGAAGGCATCTCTGATCAGTATTAGCAAAAAACTACGGGCACTCATAAAATCGTCTAAGGCCAGCTTCGAGAGAAAAATTGCACAGGACACTAAGGATAATCACAAGGCTTTCTTTAGTTATGTTAGGAACCTGGGTGGGAATTCCCAGATATGCTCAGAATTAGTCCAAAATGACAAAAAATACACCGAGCCCACAGACATTGCCAACATCCTAGCTGACAGGTTCAGTGCAAACTTCTCCCCCCTCTACCCACCAAAAGGACAAATATCTATCCCAACAGAGTGCTGCCCCCCTGACCTCTCAGATGCTCAGGTAAGAGCTGCCCTCTCCAAAGCAAAAAACACAGCATCAATGGGACCAGATGGTGTCCCGGGCTGCGTCCTACATGAACTCCAAGAAGAGCTAAACCCAAACATAAAACTACTGTTCAATCTTAGCCTTACTACAGGATATGTACCCAAAGAGTGGTGTACAGCAACAGTGGTCCCTCTCCACAAAGGTGGTGCCTCAACGGATCCTGGAAACTATCGCCCCATAAGCCTGACTAGCTTGGTCTGCAAAGCTATGGAAAGGATCATCATGGACCTCATAAATAAAGATATTGGGGACCTACAGACACTGGATCCTACCCAGTTTGGCTTTGTTAAGGGAGATCCTGCCTCTTAAACCTGGTCGATTTCTTTGAAACAGTCACCAAGGCCATTGACGAGGGGAAGGTGGTCCACACAGCCTACCTGGACCTCGCAAAAGCCTTCGATACAATACCCCACTCGGGCATTATAGATAAGCTTACCAGCTTAAATATAAACCCCTATGTCACTAGATGGGTTGCAAACTGGCTCAAGGACAGAACCCACATGGTTAGAATTGCTGGAGCCATGTCAGACTCCAAACCAGTTACAAGTGGCGTCCCACAAGGCTCAGTCCTGGGACCTCTCTTGTTCGGTATATATTTCTCGGCAGTACAGGCCAACACGGAAGGACTGTGGCTGACCAAGTTCGCAGATGACTGCAAACTGGGCGCCATAATCAACTCTCCAGCCGACACAAGCATCCTCCAAAAGGGCCTCATAGAAACAGACAACTGGTGCCAGAGCCATGGCCTCAAGCTAAACGCCAAAAGTGTATAGTCATCCCTTTGGCAAAAACAAAGTGCCCACAAATTACCACATAGGTGGTAATCCATTAAGTACAGAAGAAGTCATTAGGGACCTGGGGACCCAAGTTGATAGCAATCTCTCATTTGACAACCACGTGGCCAAAGTGGTTAGAAAAACATTTTATATAGCCCACCTAATCATGAAGGGATTCACATCTAGATCAGGGGAGGTCATCGTACCTCTTTACTCATCCCTCATCAGGCCCATAATTGAGTACAGTGCCCCTTTTGGGATGTACCTTACCAGACACCTGCAGCAACTGGAAAGACCCCAAAAGTACCTCACCAAGAGGATCAAAGGGCTCAAACAGATGCCATATGCTGCCCGGTTAAAGAAACTCCAGCTCTACTCAGTGGCATACCGCCTGCTCAGAGGCGGTCTGTGCCTTACGTATAAAGTCATGTCCAACCCGGAATTAATGGACATGCTGCACCTCAGAAAATCCAAATCCCATCGAGCTACGCGCTCGAGACTTGAACCTCAGCACTGAAATAAATAGGACATGCTGGAAGGACAGATTCATAACCCAGAGGCTCCCTTCACTCTGGAATAAAATCCCAGTCCAGGTTAGGCAGAGTCCCACATTGACTCTCTTCAAGAGGAATCTTGATGAGTGGATGGGAGATCGTAGGTTTACCCCGGCTATCACTTCTGTGTCACTGTTAGACAGAGGCACAGTATACTAACCTCAAAAAAAGGCATAGCAAAATTAATTTAAAATGGGTGGCGAAAGCCAAACACACTCTGGCTAGGCTTATAAATGCCCTAGGGCAGATAGCCTAGTATGAACCTATGAACTTCCTCGTATGTCTATCCTCCTAACAGAGATTCCAGGATCATGGATAGATACAGGAAGCACATGTTTAGTTCAACGACTTTTGCTCTTCATTCGCTCAACTATTTAACCCATTTTACCAGGTTACAAAGAGATCTCCTTAAAGAGCTAGGAGATACTCTTCAGGGTACAGTAGCTGCAGGAGCTACTGACAAAGTTGCCGCCCAGCTTGCTACTGTCAATTCTATGGTAAACCCATCCATGCTCCTCATCTCATATGCAGCTGATGGAATGAGTAGGGCAGTGGGTACAGGAGTTGCTCTTAGGAGACACTCCTGGATGTGCATGTGTTCCTTCGCAGCGCCCTTAAAGTCATCCTTCTTGAATACTCCCTTTGGCTTGTCCCTTTTTGAGTCTAAAGTGAAGGAAACCTTGACCATTTGTGAACAGGACGGAAAGACACTGTCTGCCGTTGGGTTCCGTTTTTCCACCCCTACCCGACCCTACCCTAAGGGTCAAAGGGGAGGAAAAATGTGGTTCCGAAAAGCCCAAGGAGCCTTTCAGGACATGTGTGGTGAACCCTTCTCCAGAGGCATAGGAGGGGGGAATAATGGGAGACGCTGCCCTTGTGGCAGAGGGGGTCCGCAACACCAGGGCGACAGAGATCACTTCTCTGGGAAGCCCTATCAGCGGTCCTGAAAGGAGGCTCCACTGTCTTGCTCTGGAAGGCAGTTGGGGGTCGCTTATCTTTGTATCTGGACGCCTGGCTCAAAATAAAAGACAACTGGGTACAAAGTATCATTTCCAGAGGATTCTTCCCATTCGCCACACCCCCCAGCACCCATAAGAAAACTCCCGGGCTTTCCACCCAGTTGCAGGGAACAGGCAACAGTAGAGGTCCAAAAGTTGCTATGAAAAAGTCATCCAACCAGTACCAGCAGGCCAGACAGGATCCAGAACTTACTCTGTATTCTTTTTGGTTCCAAAAAAGACAGGGGACTGGAGGCCAATATTGGACCTCAGCAGACTGAACATATATGTAAAGAAAGAGAAGTTATGGATGGTCACGCTTCAGTCTCTACTTCCCATTTTAGGGAAAGACATTTTGGATGTACTTGATAGATCTCAGGGATGTGTACTACCACATACACATGGCCCGCCATCCAGGGATCATCTGCGCTTCCATCTGGGAGCCAATCATTACCAGGTTTCGAGCCCTGCCCTTTGGTCTCACAACAGCCCCCAGAGTGTTCACCAAATGCATGGCAGTGGTCACGGCTCACCTGATGCGTCTAGGATTCCAGGGGTTTCTGTACCTAGAAGATTGGCGCCTTACCACCACCACCAGGCTTCAACTCATTCAGGCCAGGCCCTGTGGTCACCATTTTAGAATTCTTGACTATGGTTTTCAACCAAGGAGCTGCAGCAGCAACAGTTCATGTTCAACTGGCTGCTGTTTCTAATTTTCATCTTGGATTTGAAGGATTGAATATTATGCCTCACAAGTTATCCATAGCCTTTCTCAAAGGGACCAGTTATATTAGACCACCTGTGAAATCTCCCTGTTCTCTATGGAATCTACATTTTATGCTTTCCCGTATAATTCTTCTGTAATTTGAACCCGCTTCCTCTTGTGACCTCAAATTTGTGTCATGGAAAACCATTTTTTTTAGTAGCTATTACTTCTGTACACAGTGTGTCGGCTTCAGGCTTTATCCATCAAGCCTCTTTATTTGATATTCCATGCTGACAGAGTCTCACTTAGAACAAACCCCTCAATCTTGCCCAAAATTTGCACTGAAATCAATCTCAACCGAATTATTGATTTGTCAGTCTTCTTCCCCAACCATTCAAACAATTTAGAGTACATGCTGCACAAACTTTATGTTCACAAACAGCTCAGATTTTATTTGAATAGAACAAAAGATTTCAGAACATCAGACAAGCTTTTTGTTTCATTTTTAGACTCCAGGAAGGGTAGACCAGTGGTCTAAATGGTTATCTGATCGGATCACCTTTGCTTATTCAGCTGCCAGTATGCCTTTGCACCATATAATTAAAGCTCACTAAACCAGAGCATTTTCTACATCATCTGCTTTTTCTGCCAGACTTCCTATTGATAACATTTGCGCAGCAGCCACTTGGTCAAAACCTCATAACTTTATCACTCATTACAAAGTTGACAAGGTCTCCAGGGACAGGGCCTCCTTTGGATCCACGGTCCTGAGAAATATACTCCCGTAAGCCACCCGAGATTGATGATGCTAGGGACGCTACCCTTCAGTAAAGAATAAACGGCGAGATAGAACAGCTTCACATAAAGAAGTTCTGTACTTACCATAACGTTCCATGTGAGTTGTTCATCTCGCCTTCATTCTTATGTCCCTCCCTCCTACCCCCCTCCTAGGCTGTTAGATGACCGAGATGTTTGATCCATCCTGGTTGCTCAATCCTTCTGTATTCTTTCTTGGGAGTGAAAGAATGACATATGGTATTATACGCAGCAAGCAAGATCTGAGGTAACTCTGGGTGCATCATGGGATAGGGACTTGGCTTTGAGCTATTTGAAGACCTCGAGCTTTACAATTGGCCGACTCTGAGCCAAGGGATCAGCTCCGAACCCATCAGTAAAGAATGAAGGCGGGATGAACAACTCACATGGAACGTTATGGTAAGTACATAACTTCTTTTTAATGATGAGTACTGCACCATTGTGTAAGTTAAACCTACAGTAACACATGTTTGAATAGGACATTGTTGCAGTAAGAAATACCATCCCTCCATTTTCATTAGCTTTTATGCCTGGATGAGTTTTTCCGACACACCTATCTGACTCACTTGTTTTGAAGCCGGAAACTTCAGAGTCTGGTACCTTAACCACTGATATTGTACTTCTTACCTCAAGCTGTACAATGGTTAGGGCATGTGGAAGGGTACCTCTGATGTTTGGGACCTGTCCGTTCTTCTATGTAACCTATATAGCTTCAGCAACTGCAGCAGCAATCTATGTGAATGTGTGTTATGTTAAGTTTACTTGTGCAGCTGTACTGTACTTGTCTTTTTGAGTTGAAGATCTTGTATGTTTTTGTATATTTCATTCTCCCTCAGCAAAATATAAACCTGTTTAGAATATTGATTTTCTTTTAAAACTAACAAAATTTACATCATATCTTAAGCTGTTCTTTACAGGTGAAGTTTCCTTTGTAGAAAGCCGGTAGCTTAACTGCCCAGGGCTCTTAAGGTGTATGGAAAGCTGCTTTTTTGGGGTTGGCAATGAAATTTTCTATGCCGTCTGTACATTTACAGAAAAGAATATTATGCATCTGTTTCATTCTCTAACACTGTTTATATTTTTTTTTTCCAAAGCTGTTGGCCCAGATGGTTTGTGCTGCCAGAGCAGGGAAGTGAAAGAATGGCATGGATGCAGATCAACTAAAGGAGTGATGAAAGGTAATATTAGAAGTTGATTTTTCAGGTTTCGGGCATAGGTGAAGCCTTGAGTCTCCAGTCTCTGATAGATGAAGCGCAACTCATTGCAGTCTAGTGTCACATCCTGGTGTTTCTGCAGTTGCATCCTGCTCATTCCTCTAGGCTCCTAATATAACCTGTTCAGATTTACTTTAATGGTTTCAAAATAATGCTATATGTGAGCAATTGAAATATTTTATTTTAATGCTTACTCAGTAGGCAACACATCCACTGATACTTGATCTCTATGTAGTACTGTTTGAGATATGAATTGCTGTTCATTTGAAAGCTTACAGCTGTGTAGCTTGATATTGTACACTATTTACTTTGCTTACAACTTATTAAAAAAAACAGTTCAACACTTAGAATATAATGAATACTTTACCACTGTAAAGATTTGATGTGAATTTGTTCAGTCTTGCTGTTTATTCTTGCACATTGGTTCGGAGCTGAACCATCGGCTTTGAGTCTGACGCTTTACTAGCTGAAGATCTAGAGTAGCTCGAGGCCAGGTCCCTATCCCATGATGCTTTTTGTCCTACCTCAGATCTAGTTTACTGCTGCAACTGATCGCAGGTCATCAGAGAATTCGGGCCAGTTTGTTTATATTTAATTGTTTTTTTGCAATATTCTGCTGATAATTGCTTAAATACCTAAAGTTGTTATACTGCTTTTGGGCTATGTAGCCTCTGATTTTCTTTATTTAAAATTTGACTAGTATCTTCCTTTGCAGAGCGGTTGCTCTTACGCCTTTGGCTGTTCCTTAGTTATTCCCTATCTGTTTTTCCTTCTACATAATGTGTTAGTGTGATTAGATGGTGTGCTTAATTTGTGTGTATATATATATATATATATATATATGTGTATGCGTATATATATATATGTATATATATATATATATATATATATATATATATTTTTTTTTTTTTGATATATTCTGACAGTTCAGGAATCTGGGACCTTAGGACTGTTATAATTAGAGTTTGCCAGTGTGGTTAGTTTTCAGTAACCGTGTTTTCTGCTTTAGTGTTACTGTAGATTCTCTCTAGATTAGAACTGTTAAAATTATTGCAGTTTGCAGTGTGATTGATCATTCAGTAACCTCTGTAGTGTTTCTGTGGTGGTGTTTAACATGTCTGACCATAAGGAGAAACAAAAATCTGGTTTCAAAAAGTGTCCAAAATGCGGGCCGAAGATGTCTATTATAGACGCCCATGTGAATTGTGTTTATTGTTTAGGGCCTGTTCACCTCCATGAGGATTGCTCTATCTGCCATTCCTTCAGTAGTAGGGTTTTACTGGGGAGAAGAAGGAAGCTGGTAGATAGAGGCTTATTGAAGCCAGATTTTCAGGAGTCCTTGGACAAGGCTGGCCAGACCTCCAAGTCATCGAAGGGGTTGACGTCTTCGAAGCCCAAGTCATTGGCTCCAAGCCTTACCGTAAAGATGCGGTCGCCGGCTCCACAGTCTTCGAAGCCGTCCACCGAGCAAGTTTTTTGGAGCCAGTCCCCTGTCTTGGAACCATTCTCCAAAACCTTGAAGTCGCCTATCTTTCAATCGGTGGCATCTTTGGTTCCTTCGACTTGTTCTTCGAGGACCCTTTCTGGTGTGGATGTGGACTGGGTGGTGCAGAGGCTTCTGGAGAACCCACACTGACTAAATTATTGGCCTCGACCCAACAGGTCTTGGGGCCTACAACCATCTCACTGGCTGTGACTACTCCACCGAGCTGAGCAGAGCTCTGTGAGCCGGGGGGGAGGAGGATCTGATGATTGTGGAGCCTTTGGAGCAGAGGCCAGTTCCAGTGCCTTTGCCACTGTCCACCCTGACTTCTTTGGTTCCATTGGAAGAGTCTGGTAGCCGATACTCTCGTCGGTTCTTGGGGGGGGGGGGGGGGGTTTGAACGACGCATCTGTTCCGACCCTTCCTCTCGGAACTTCAGCACGGATGAGCTCGATTCTGTCCTCTGGTTTGGAGCCCATTGTCTCTGCTCCGGGGAAGTTGCCATCTTCTTCAGAACCGGCGGCTTCCTTGGGTCGGAGCAGTGGTGCCTTCGATGCCATGAGGAGGGTTATGTCATTTAAGACATACACGTCATCATGTCCCTCCTCCTCCTCCCCCCCTAGAGTGCCACATTCTGCCTCTACATCGCAGTCCCTGTGAAGTGTGGAGACCCGGAGCCTCAGGTAACCCCATCGGGTGACCCTTGCTCTACTGAGACCTCACTAGAAGGCCCCACTGATGAGGTTCCCAGGAAGATACTTTGTAAAAGGAGACATTTAGATTCCCTGCAGGAGTCTTTGACATCAGACACCGATTTAGAGGAATCGGAAGGGTCCCCATTGTCCCCCTCGGAGGATACCTCCTTTGCTGATATCCTGGAAGTCCTAAAGCAGAGGGGTGACTGGCAGTCCATTAGCCCTACTGAGGATGAGTCGGTGCTCCTGAATGCCTTTGGGTCTCACCCTTCCACCTCCTGGGTGACTCCGCCCTTCAAGTTGATGAAATTGGTTGCTCAAAGGGCATGGGAGTCTCCTGATTCTATGGAACTGGTTCCTCGGAGATCTAACAAGTTTATCATTTCCCCACAAGATAAAATGTTCCTCACTAAGGGAGTCCTGGTTGATGTCATGGTGGTGGCGGCAGAGGTCACTAAGAGAGAGGTCAGAAACCTCTTCTACTGTCCATCCTCCTAATAGGGATTCCAGGACAATGGACAGATACAGGAAACGCATCTTTAGTTCTGCGACCTTTGCTATGTGATTGCTTAACTATTTGATTCATTTTTCCCGTCTTCAAAGAGATCTCCTGAAAGAGCTTGGAGATGCACTGCAGGGTAGTACAGATGGAGCTGTCCATGAGAAAGTGACAGCACAACTTAATATCCTTAACTCCATAATGAACTTGTCCATGTGGCTCATTTCCTATGCAACCGATGGCTCGTGTCGGGCAGCGGGTTCAGCAATAGCTCTTCAGAGACTGTCCTGGATGCACTTATGCTCCTTTGCGGAAGCCTTCAAGTCTTCCTTTGTCAACACCCCATTCGATGACTCTTTCTTTTTGGACCCAACACTAGGTGTGAGCAAGAGGGAAAGACTCTGCCGTAGGAGTCCGTTTTTCCACCCCTACTAGACCATACCCCAAAGGGCAGAAAGGTGAAAAAATGTGGTTCTGAAAGTCCCAAGGAGCTTTCCAGAACACACGTAGTGAACCCCCCTCCAGGGGCAGAGGAGGGGGTAATAATGGAAGACACTGCCCCTGAGGCAGAAGGGGTCCGCAGAACCAGGGCAATGGGGATCAGTATCTTGGTAAGCCCTATCAGCGCTCCTGAGAGGAGGCCCTACTGTCCTGCTCTGGAAGCAGTCGGGGTCACTTGGCTTTGTATCCAGATGCCTGGCTAGGAATTACACCAGATTTTTGGGTACAAAGCATTGTTAACAGAGGATACATCATTCCATTCATGGAAAACTCACTTGTTGGGACAAAAATCCCAGATGTTCCACCCAGGCTCAGGGATCAAGCAGCCATAGAAATCCAGAGGTTGCAGGAAAGAGTCATCCAGTCAGTCCCAGCAGACCAGATAGGATCTGGAACTTATTCCAGATTCATTTTAGTTCCAAAGAAGACTGGACTGGAGACCCATCATGGATTTCAGCAGACTCAACACATTTGTAAAGGAGAAGTTCCGAATGCTCACACTTCAGTCTATTGTCCCATTCCTCAGAGTGGGTGATTGGATGTGCTGTATAGATCTCAAGGATGCGTACTACCATATCAAAATGGCAAGGCCATCCAGAGATATCTGCGTTTCCGGCTGGGAGCCAGTCCCTACCACTTCCAAGCACTGCCCTTTGGACTCGCAACAGCCCCCAGAGTGTTTACCAAATGCATGGCAGTGATTATTGCTCACTTGAGGTGTCTAGGATTCCGAGTGTTTCCATATCTGGACGACTGGCTCCTTACCGCCACCTCCAGGAATGAACTAATTCTGTCCTGGGATCACACTCTATTAGACATCACTATATCAATTTCAGAAAGTCTGCATTGTCCCCATCGCATCTCATTTATCGGAGCAGAACTAGATGCTGCCACCACCGCCGCAGTAAGATTGCCCATGGACAGAATAACCACTTTCCAAAACCAGGTCTCGGACATTTTGCAGAGAAGAAGAGTACCGGCCCATCAAGTACTGAAGCTATTAGGCACCATGGCAGCTACGCTCATAGCAATTCCTCTGGGACGTATACACATGAGGATTCTTCAATGGTTACTATTCACCCAGTGGTCTTACCAACAACTTCCTGTGTCATTCTTAATCATGGTTACGGACTCTTGCAAGAAGGATCTTAGCTGGTGGTTGACCAGCCAGCAAGTTACATTGGGTCGACCATTTGTTTCTCCCCCCACCGTCAGCCATGGTGACCACGGATGCTTCTCTGATTGGGTGAGGGGGGGGGGGGCTTTTTCAGGGAAGAACAGCCCAAGGCACCTTTTCGGAGACAGAGTCACAGTTGCATATCAATGTTCTGGAGCTGAGAGCGGTGCTTTTGGCGTTGCAGCACTTCCATGATTCTCTGCCTCTAGGGACAATTGCGATACAGGCAGACATGTCAGTGGTCTGGTACATCAACAACCAAGGGGGAACCAAGTCTTACACCCTGTGTTGAGAGGCCTTGAGAATTTGGCAATGGGCTGTGTCCACCGGGCGTTTTGATAGCAGTGCATATCCCAGGGAGAATCCAATGTGATATCGGACAAACTGAGCAGAGCCATCCTGCTACCGCATGAGTGGTCTCTCAAAAACGAAGTTGCAGAGATGATTTTCCGCAGATGGGGCCAGCCTTGCTGTGACCTGTTTGCATCACTTATAAATGCCAAATGCAGAAGCTACTTTGCCCTGAACCACCCTCCGGGGGACAGCCCAAGGGACTCGCTCGTACATGATTGGCCCCAGGGACTCTTGTATGCTTTTCCACCTATACCCCTGATTCCAAAATTCTTGCAGAAAGCCAAAACCCTGGGCAGGACTAATCTTAATAGCCCCTTTTTGGCCCTGTCAGATTTGGTTCCATTTCCTTCGACTCTATCAACTGGAGGAACCTTGGATTCTGGACCCAGTTCCAGAACTACTGACACATTTGTCAGGGGCCCTCCATCCCTCCCTTCGTTCCCTCAGACTGACAGTTTGGCTGCTGCGATTCCCTACCTAGCCAGGTCACACGATTTTTCTTCAGAGGTACAACACATTCTTGTACCTTCGCATAAAGCTTCCACCAGAAAGTTGTATGTTAGTAAATGGAAGCGATTTGCTTTTTTGGGCTTCCCAGAATAACATTGATCCTTATGTTGCCCCAATTTGCTAGTATCCTGGAGTTCCTATCTAAGCTTTCTCATGAAGGTGCTGCAGCTGCCACTATTAGAGTTAAATTGGCTGCAATCTCTAATTTTCACCTCTGAGCTGAAGGTTCTAATTTGATGTCTCTGATTTATGTAGGGCCTTCCTTACGGGCACCATTCATCTTAGGCAGCCTGTTAGACAACCCTTTACTCCCTGGAGTCTAAATTTTGTGCTGTCACATATTTTCCTTCCCCCCTTTGAACCTGCATCATCCTGTCAGTTGAAGTTTCTTTCTTGGAAGACTATTTTCGTGGTGGCCATTACCTCAGCACGCAGGGTATCTGAGCTTCAAGCCCTTTCTATCAAACCCCCATATTTGGTGTTCATCCAGACAATAGTATCACTGAGGGCTGATCCCTCTTTCCTGCCTAAGGTAAGTTCTTGGACCAATCTGAACTAAACTATCGAACTTCCAACCTTTTTCAGTAATCATTCTAATAAGTTGGAATACATGTTGCATAAACTTGATGTCCTCAGACAATTGAGATTCTATTTGGACAGGACAAAGGAATTTAGAAGATCTGACCAACTCTTTATATCTCATGCTGATGCTAAGAAAGGATCACCAGTTTCTAAACTTACCCATTCCAAATGGTTTACTGACTGCATTAAATTTATCTACTCTTCAGCGAGCCAAACATTATAGAACATGGTGTGAAGGTGCATTCCTCTAGAGCCATCTCTACTCTTCAGCGAGCCAAACATTATAGAGAATGGTGTGAAGGCGCATTCCACTAGAGCAGTCTCCACTTCTTCGGCTTATACGGCTTGATTACCTTTGGACACTGTATGTGCAGCTGCCACTTGATCTAAGCCTCATACCTTTATCACTCCTTACAAAGTGGACAAGGCCTCCAAGGACAGGGCTTCCTTCGGTTCCACTGTTCTCAGGAATATACTCCCTTGAGCTACCCAGGATTAAGGTGCTTGGGACACTACCCATGTGTAAGAATAAACTGCGAGATTGAACAACTTCACATAAAGAAGTTATGTACTTACGATAATATTCCATGTGAGTTGTTCATCTCGCCTTTATACTTAAATTCCCACCCACCTTCCCCCTCCAGGATCTCGAAGAATGAGTAGACCTGGGGTCTGGTGGTCTTCTTCTGGGACTTCTTACTGCGGCTGGAGTATTTATTGAGTTGCACCTGTTCATGCTGGGTTCAGCAAACTAGATCTGAGGTAGGACAGAAAGCATCATGGGATAGGGACCTGGCCTCGCTACTCTTGAGATCTTTAACTAGTAAAGCGGCCGACTCGGAGCCGATAGTTTGGCTCCGAACCCATGTGTAAGAATAAAGGTGAGATGAACAACTGACATGGAACGTTATGGTAAGTACATAACTTCTTTTTTGTGCTTAAGAGTTTGTACATAACATTTTTAGTAGCCCTTAACGCTCCAGTGATACGAACATTTTGTTTGAAATTTGAGGCTATAACTTGATTTAAAAAAAAAAAAAAAAAGCTCAGAATTCAATCATTGTGAATTGAGTACAAATCTTCAGAGCTCCATTGGAGTGAATGATGTGTTGCAGGTAATTCTGTTGAATGATTCTAAAGGTATAAATCAGCTGCAAGTGGGAATGGACAGAATGTTAATTTGTAACTCTGCATGAGACTGAAATGAAACTTTCTGTAATAGGAAGCTATATGGGACTTAAACTGAAAGTTGTGCATGATGTTGTCATTCCATTGCAGTAATGTTACTTTTTGACATGTGATCTAATGTGTACAACAGTAGTGGCAGTATCACTTTTTTTCAACTGACATAAATGTACCTGCTGTTTAAAACTGAGGATGGGTGTTTTGTCATGTGACTGAGCTTGACTGTATGACAATGGGCCAGAAAAGTGAGGTTAGTTAAATGTTTGCAGTTTGGGGAACCAATCTGCTACATTATCTTTGAGGTCATTTTGTTTGCTTGTTTCACTTTGCCTTAGCCTGCAGCAACGTATCATTATAGTCTTGGACATCTGTCAGTCTTAAAATTGGGATGGGTAAGTAACCATACATGTTTGGCATATAGATGTTCATCGTGCATACAGCTGCAGTCATAACAGATGGGTTATCCTGCCGTCAGGCGGGTCCTCGGTCGGCCGAATTCCAAAGTCTAGGTCCGGCGTCGGTTGTCGTCGCTTCCTCCCTGACGTCAGTGCGGCAGGGGTATAAAAGAGGCAGCCGACGCCATTTTCTTCAGTCTTTCTTGCCGCGCGGTGCCCAAAGCAGAAGCAGTTCGCAAGTGCCGGTCGGCCAGCTTCTGAGATTTACGAAAGTATTTCAGCCGAAGTCTTCTTGAAAGCTAAGTACCCCGTTGGGGAAACTTTTCTTGCCTCAGGCCGATGTCAGACAAAGTTAATAATTGCATTTCATGTGGGAAGCAAATACCGCATAAGGATTTCCACTCTTTCTGTATACCTTGCTTAGGCCCAGACCACGACGTCTCGGCCTGCCGTTTTTGTGCTAGATTCAACAAACGCACTATTAAGCGTCGGGCAGAGTTCGCCCTTCACTTTTTTGGCAAAAAATTTAATTATATTATGTCGTCGGATGCTCCGACTCCAGTTTTGAGCAAAAAATGCAAAGATAAGGACCGACATACGAGGTCCACACCACCTATTGATACCACGCTAAGGCCGACTACCGGCTCTCCAGTACTCGGCGAGGCACCTACGCAGCCCCTGAGTACCGATGACAATGCATTACCGGTGTCTTCAGTACATGAGGTCGCAGGCTCCTCGGCCCCCATTCCTACTACAGATACCGACGCCACTCCTGGCGGGGAAACTCAGAATTTAGACAGGCCTGCCCTTTCTCAAGGGGTCTTCAGGCCTTCCTCCTTCTCTATTAAAGCCTTCACTAAATCTAAAACAGCCATGAAAACCAAAAAACAGGTTCCTCAGACACCCTCTCAAGGCACCATGCCTAAAAAACAGATGCTTCAAATGGCTGAGGATTTGATTACTCTTATCAGGGGTTCTCAATCCCCCTCTGACAAAAGGCCCAGATTAGAGGAAGACTACCCTTCCTCAGATCAAGCTTCTATTACCTCAGAACTATCTGAGGACCAGGATTATGCCTATTCTCCATTCGAAGAGTGATGCAGAGGAGTCTATTCCCTCGGTCTCCCCCCCCTGAGGACTTCTCTTTTGGGGAAACCCTGCATACTTTGAGGGAACACTTTCACTGGGAAGGCCAAGATCACTCAGATTCCAAGAAAAGGCTCAGGGAATTTCTTCTGCTCCCCCAGCATAGGCCTCTGGCTATCCCTCCTGTTTTAGATATATTGGATGATGTGTACACAGAAGCTAGCCTTAATCCAGATTCTTTGCCTCCAGCTCCTGTTAAACCAGACTGGTATTACCGGGTTCCTGATTCTCACCAGTTCCTATATAAAAGCCATACTGCTGACCCAGAAACTATTTCACAGGGTCCCAAGGGAATTAAGGCCCCTACTGCTAAAAACCCATTACCTTCAGAGAGAGATTCCAGATCTTTAGAAAGGTGGGGGAAAAAGGTGTACACCTCTGCCACTTTAACCATGAGGGCATTAAACTGTCAGTTCCATATGTTAAAGTATCAACAGTTTTTTGATATCTCAGCTGAAAAGCAAGATGACACAACCAGAACAACCAGATTAAAAGAGTTGCAGGATTTGTTGCATGGTGCAGAGCAAGTGGGTAAACATACCTTGCAGTGTGGTTTTGATGCTTTAGAGGCCTCATGTAGAGCTGCTGTTACGGGGTCTGTTATACGTAGGCATGCTTAGCTCAAAGAGCAAACCTTACCAGATCATGTCAAAGCTAAATTATTAGATGCACCTCTTCAAAAAGATGTATTGTTTGGTGTTAAAGCTGAGGAGGTGCTAAAGAAAATGGAGGAAAAAGCAAAATCAATGCAAACAGTGAAAGATTTCCTGCAGGTACAGCCTCCACGTTTCAGCAGAAACTGGCCTTCAAAAAATTGGTCCTTTCCAGCCGCGGACAGACCTCAAAGGGGCAGATACAGGCGTCCAGGGGGTAGAGTGCAACCTCAAGGATCTTTCAAGAGCCAGACAGTGGCAGGCACCAACCCCAAGAGGTGGAGAAGATAGATCGCAGTCTTTTAGAAAACAGACACAATGACTTCCCCTACACCTGCCAAGCAAAGCTTTAATGGCAGCACCTTTGGGCGGAAAACTGACATTATTCTCGAACAATTGGCATATTGTTACAAAAGACAAATGGATTCTGGACATTATAGACAGAGGCTACAGGTTCCACTTTCACACCCTTCCAAAAATGAGAGGCATGCCAAACCTGCCACAAAATCAAAGGGCAGAGGCACAAAAACAAATTTCAGCTCTCATGGACATGAAAGCAATTCAAGAGGTACCTGCAAAAGAACAAGGTCAAGGGTTTCATTCCAGACTATTCCTGGTACCAAGGAAAGACAAAGATTGGAGACCTATCTTAGACCTATCCATCCTAAACGCATATCTACAGGTGCCAAAATTCAAGATGCTCACATTACAGCAGCTTCTTCCCATGCTGGGCAAGGAGTCTTGGCTGGTAACATTGGACCTCAAGGAGGCATACCTGCATGTCCCTATCAGACAAGATTGCAGAAGATACCTCAGATTTCTTGCAGGTTCAACCCATTACCAATTCTCTGCATTGCCCTTGGGCTTATCTACTGCGCCCAGAGTGTTTACGAAATGCCTGGCATCAGTAATCGCCTTCTGCAGACTACAAGGGATACAGGTTTACCCATATCTGGACGACTGCCTGATCCAAGCGGACAGCAAGGACATACTACTGCAGCACCTGGCGTTTGTAATAAAACTATTGAACTTCCTGGGATACACAGTCAACAAAAAGAAATCAAAACTAATACCCTCTCAACAAATAATTTTCCTGGGTGTCAGCTTGGATACAACCACCCAGATGGCCTACCTCACGCCAGACAAGCAAGGGCAACTGTCTCAATACTTCAGAAAAATGGCAACTTACACCAGGCTAACTGCAAGGAAAGTCCTACAGGCTCTGTGATTCATGACATCTTGCAGCCTACTAATCCCATGTGCAAAGCTGCATATGAGGAAACTTCAATGGTACCTAAAAAACTTATGGTCTCAACACAGCCACAGCTTGGAAGCAATTATACCACTTCTTCCACGCCTTCAAAAGGAATTTGTGGTGGGCTCAAGCTTGCCAAAGAAACACAGGTCTTCCTTTCTTTGTACCTCAAGCAACTCAAATCATCACAACAGATGCCTCAGACTACGCCTGGGGAGCACACATGACAGATCAGTGCATTCAGGGAAAATGGACACGAAAAGAGAAGCACCTTCACATCAACCAAAAGGAAAATGCTAGCCGTGCAAAAGGCTATTATGACCTTCAAAGACCTACTGCATCCAGGCCAGCTATTAATAAGGACAGACAACACCACAGTGATGTGGTACATAAACAAACAGGGGGGAACTCATTCATACCCCCTGTGCAGGCAAGCCATGACCCTATGGAACACAGCACTGGAATTGCAAATTCAACTACAGGCACAATTCCTGCCAGGGAAGGAAAACACACTGGCAGACAACCTAAACAGAAATATGACAGAGCCACACGAATGGAAGTTGCATCCTCAAATTTTCACAAAGATAACTCAGGCATGGGGACACCCAGACATAGATCTCTTTGCTACCCACAGAAATTGCCAGTTGAAAAAATTTTGTTCAAGGACCTATCATCCACAGGCCTGGAAAGTGGACGCACTTTCCTTCAATTGGGCAACATTGACCGTCTATGCCTTCCCGCCTCTTCCTCTGCTGCCCAAAGTTCTATTAAAAGCCAGAGCGGAGAGGCTGAAAATTATTCTCATTGCTCCAGACTGGCCAAGACAACACTGGTATCCGCTCCTGAAGAGCCTGACACATTCCCCACCATGGATCCTACCTCTAGTCCCTCTTCTGTTGTCCCAGCACAACTACAAAACTCTTCACAACCATGTCAAAACTCTAAATCTAGCTGCATGGAGAATTCCTTGATTTACCAACAGTTTCTCCTCTCCAAGGAGGTGCAGGATGTCATCTTGGAGGCCAGAAGACCTTCTACTAGAAAGGCCTACTCCACCAAATGGAAACGATTTTGTGCCTGGAATCAAAAGAAGGGACAGAATCCTTGGGTAATAAATATACCTCAAATTTTACAGTACCTAGCTGAGATGTTAAACAATGGATTTTCCTTCTCCTCCATCAAGATCCACGCTTCAGCCATTTCTGCACAATACAACACAGATCCTCCTTTATTCTCTCATCCTCTCTTAAGGCAGTTCCTCACAGGGGCAAAGAATATAAAACCCCCAAGTAAACCACCAGTCCCTGCTTGGGACCTCAACTTCGTATTGGAAAAGCTGACCCTTCCTCCCTTCGAGCCAGCTTCTTCATCAGAGTTACAGTACTTATCATGGAAAACAGCCTTTCTTCTGGCTATCACCTCAACTCGCAGGGTTTCGGAGCTACAGGCCCTCATGGCTGTGCAACCATTCATCATTTTCCATCCGGACAGAGTTACCTTACGAACCAACCCTACCTTTATGCCAAAGGTAGTATCCAGTGTAGCTTTGAATCAGACTATCCACTTACCTACCTTTTTATCCTAATCCACAAAACAAAGGGGAAAGACTACTACATTCCTTGGACATTCACAGACAACTTCGTTGTTATTTGGACAGGACAAAGCCATTCAGGAAATCTGAGCAACTCTTTGTGTCCTATGCTGCAGGTGCTTAAGGAAAGGCTGTTTCCAAACAGACAATTTCAAAATGGATAGCCCACTGCATACGCTTTTGTTACTCATTTCATGGAAAAACTGTGCCTGCATGCATCAGATCCCACTCCACCAGAGCCACAGCTACCTCTGCAGCCTTCCTCAGGGGGGTCCCTACCAAGGATATTTTGGAAGCAGCCACCTGGAGTTCAGTGCACACTTTCTCCAAGCACTATCACCTCCCACTATACTCTAAATCTAGAGCGGGCTTTGCCACAGCAGTCCTGCAGGGCATCCTAGCCCCTCCTAGTTCCGCTTAGTGCCTACCACCCTTACTTAGCTTTGGGATTCTACCCATCTGTTATGACTGCAGCTGTATGCACGATGAACATAGTACAGTTTTGTACCTACCATAAATGTAGATGTTAGAGTGCTCATACAGCTGCAGTCCAGGTTTCCCTCCCTCCATCCCCTGTTAGGACAGGCCTTATGACAAACACTTTTCATATAACCTTTTTGGGGTATTCTTTTATGGTGTATTTGCTTGCAACTACTGTTTTTGATTTATCAACATTACATTTTTGCATAACATTGTTTGCCTTCCTTCTGGGGGCACCTGGCATCTGTGGCAAGAAAAACTGAAGAAAATGGCGTCGGCTGCCTCTTTTATACCCCTGCCGCACTGACGTCGGGGAGGAAGTGATGACAACCGACGCCAGACCTAGACTTTGGAATTCGGCCGACCGAGGACCCGCCTGACGGCAGGATAACCCATCTGTTATGACTGCAGCTGTATGAGCACTCGAACATTTACATTTATGGTAGGTACAAAACTGTACTTTCTCAGAAGTACAGGCAAGCACGGAAGGGCTGTGGCTGACTAAGTTTGCGGATGACTGCAAACTGGGTGCTTTAATAGAGTCTCCAGCCGACATGGAGATCCTCCAGAAGGTCCTAAATGAGACTGATGCATGGTGTCAAAGCCATGGTCTCAAGCTAAATGCAAAAAAATGCGTAGTAATCCCCTTTGGAAAAAACGGAGTACCCGCAAACTACAACATAGGAGGTAATCCCCTGAAATCTGAGGAAGAAATAAGGGATCTAGGGACCCAAGTAGATAGTCAGCTTTCCTTTGATAACCATGTTGCCAAAGTGGTTAGAAAATCCTTCTATGTGACCCATCTGATCACGAAAGGGTTCACATCAAGATCTAAGGATGTAATGGTGCTCCTCTACTCTTCCCTCATCAGACCCATTATTGAGTACAATGCACCAATTGGAATGTACCTGGCTAGATATCTCCAGCAGCTGGAGAGACCACAGAGGTACCTAACCAAGAGGATTACTGGCCTCAAACAGTTGCCGTATGCAGCACAATTGAAAAAGCTAAGACTGTTCTCTGTTGCATACCGATTTCTCAGAGGTGATCTCTGTCTAACGTACAGAGCCATGTCCAACACAGAATTGTTGAACATGCTCCATCTTAGCAAAACCAAATCTACTCGAGCTACACGCTCTAGGTATATAAACCTTAACACAACAATGAATAGAACATGCTGGAGGGATAGATTCCCTTCGCAGAGACTTCCCTTACTATGGAACAGGGTCCCGATTTACGTAAGACAGAGCCCCTCACTATCACTCTTCAAGAGGAACATTGATGAGTGGATGAGTAACAAAGTTCACACTGGGGATCACACCAACAGCACTACTAGATAGGGGCCAAGGGTACTAGCTGCTAGTACAAGGGTCTAGGGAACTACTAATGGGGCGGTGAATACCGCACAACGTGGCTGGGCTAATATATGCCTTCGGGCAGATAGCCCAGTACCAACCTATGAACCTGTAACAGTGTCATGATTAGTGAATATATAAATAACGAGGATGAGATCACTGGACAACACAAACTTGTTAATTCCCTTTTGTCTTGGTTGCTGCCTTCCAGGCAGGATAAAATTACCTAACAAAAATCACGAATAACAATTAACCAATTAAAACCTCCAATTTCATTGTAATCTGGGTGGATGGATGGGCAACTGCACGTGCACCCTTGGTTTAGCACAGTTATCCATCATGGATACGGGCAACATGTTGATGTTCTGCTCATCTCTGTGTTATGAACACTTAAGGTTTTTTCCCTTTTATTTGTGGGACTGTATGGCTGGGCTACTAAGGATACTCATGGATCAGTAGCCTAGCAAGTACCTCTGAACCTGTTTTGTGCAGTTTGGACAAAGAACCTGAGTGTTGTACTTGTTTTTTTATGTTGTAGTACTTTAAAGCTTTGTCTAATCTCATTTAAAGCAGTGGGTTGTAAGATGCACACGTCCACCTTTTCCAAACTATCAGCAATCGGCACGTTTTTCATTAAAATGGACAGGTCCTAGATTAACTTGTGTTGCATCTTCCTATTCCTCAAAAATACCTGTATCCTGCATTTAAGGCTTATATTTGTTTCCTTCTATGTAAAATAAACTGCTGCTATGCTTGGTGTAAGTGACACCTTCAGTTAAACATATGTACAGTGGATATAAAAAGTGTACACACCCCTGTTAAAATGCCAGGTTTTTGTGATATAAAAAAAGGAGACCACAATAAATCCTTTCAAAACTTTTCCCACTTTTAATATGATGTGTAACTTGCACAGTTCAATTGAAAAACAAACATCTGTTAGGGGAAAAAATATAAAAAAATAAACGTAGAATAAGCTGGTTGCATAAGTGTGCACACCTAAACTAATACTTTGTTGAAGCACCTTTTGATTTAATTACAGCATTAAGTCCTCTTGGGTACACACCTGCCATCAATTAAAGAGACTTTGATTAACTCCAAATAAAGTTCAGCTATCCTAGTACGATTTTCCTGACATTTACTCCGTTGTCTGGTACAGCAAAAGCCATGGTTCGCAGAGAGCTTACAAAGCATCCAAGGGATCTCATTGTTGAAAGTTGTCAGTCAGGAGAAGGGTACAAAAACATTTCCACAGCATTGGATATACCATGGAACACAGTGAAGACAGTCATCAAAAAGTGGAGAAAATGTGGGGAAACAGTGATGTTGCAAAGAACTTGATGTCCCTCCAAAATTTATGAAAAGACAGTATGGAAACTGGTCAGGGAGGCTGCCAAAAGACATACAGCAACACTGAAAGAGCTGCAGGAATTTCTGGCAAGTACTGGTTGTGTACTACATGTGACAACAATCTCCCATATTCTCCATATGTCTGGGCTGTGGGGTAGGGTTGCAAGATGGAAACCTTTTCTTACACAGAAAAACATCCAGGCTCAGCTAAAATTTGCAAAACAATACGTAGTCTCCCAAAAGCATGAGGGGAAAATGTGTTATGGTCTGATGAGACCAAGGTTGAACCTTTTGGCCACAATTCCAAAAGGTATGTTTGGCACAAAAACACTTCGCATCACCAAAAGAACACCATCCCATGATGATGCATGGTGGTGGCAGTATCATGCTTTGGGGTTGCTTTTATTCATCTGGAACTGCGGCTTTAGTCAAGGTGGAGGGAATTATGAACAGTTCCAAATACCAGTCACTTTTGACCCAAAACCTTCAGACGTCTGCTGGAAAGCTGGAAATGAAAAGGAATTTCACCTTTCAACACAATGACCCCAAGCATGCATCCAAATCAACAACAGAATGGCTTCAGCAAAAGAAAATTAAACGTTTGGAATGGCCCAGCCAGAGCCCAGACCTAAATCCAATAGAAAATCTGTGGGGTGACCTGAAGAGGGCTGTACACGAGATGCCCTGGCAATCTGCCAGATTTGGAGCGCTTTTGCAATATTGCCAAGTCAAGATGTACCATGCTGATAGACTCCTACTTAAGAAGATTGAATGCTGTTATGAAATCAAAAGGTGCTTCAACAAAGTATTAGTTTAAGGGTGTGCACATTTATGCAACCAGCTTATTGCATGTTTTTTGTTTTTTATATTTTCCCAGATTTGTTTTGTTTTTCAATTGAATTTTACAGATTATAGGTCACATTTAAGGTGGGAAACATTTTGAAATGATTTATTGTGGTCTTATTTTTTTTATATCACAAAGCCTGGCATTTTAACAGGGGTATGTACACTTTTTATATCCACTGTATATCTACTTATAACCTCAGATCTTTTTTCTATTAATTTTATAAAAAATGGAAACCGCTTTACTCTTGAGCAAAATCATCACAAGGATAAGTGCCCCTTCGATGTATTATTTGCAGAACTTTCACAAAGTAATTTTAAAATTATTTGTGAGCATATCACTTAGTCTACTACCCCTGTAATATGATATATTTGGTACAAGCCCCAACAACCATTTGAACTGTTTGACTATCTCTTCGTATCAAAGATTATACTGTATCACAAAATAGGTTTTACATCATTCACCCCCGGGGATTGTCAGGGTAGTACTGATAGACAAAACTATGTAGCCTTCCAGTATACTGTGTCCGCCACATCATAGCCTGTTTCTATAAATATTGCCTCCTTAAAATCTATCAATTTGTCTTTTCATTTAGGCAGTAGTATGTACTCTGTAATCTGTCTGAGGCACCAGTCACAGATTCTTCCTTTTACTTAACTGTCTCGAGTTGCTCTTTTTATCAAATTAGTCAGCACCACTGATATGACATCTACTGTTGTACAGCATTTACAGCCTCCTTGGCACCATTGATTTCCATGTTTTCTCTCTACGGATCCTTGAAGTAGCCTTCAGGGTATGGGTTTTAAGCCTCCCAGCAGGGAGGAAAAAATGCCACTAGTATACCCCTTTGGAAGCTGTGTGCTTTGTACCACACAAACTGCTGATACTTCAAGTGTCATATATTTTAGAGGCCTTTTTCTTTTTTGGCAAATTTGTGACCTATACAGTGCAAACTAATGCTGAAAACTTGTTGACATGTGGGGAAAAAATTTAATTTATAGCATAGAACTGCAGAAAGAATGATTATTGCTTTCTGCAGTAAGCACTTTGACATCTAGAAATGCCATTGTTTTTAGGCTTGTAACAGTACTTTGACCCTCTTATATTCTGTTGATTTGTGCAGCGTGAATGCCAGTGTTTTAGTGTTACCTTTAGGAAGCATACTTAGCAGCAGGTGTCCCAAGAACATTATCAGGAGTGCATATCCATTTTCTTTACAGTACAGAGATTGTATTGTATGTCACATGAACCATTCAGTTAGTCTATGCCCGTGTTTTTTATGGCTGTTTAAAATGTATAAACCACAAAAAGGCCATATCAACAGCAACATTTCAGCAGTCTTCAACCCTCTTGCTTGGAAGAGGTTAGCAACACTCATATTAAAGAAATTGAATCTGATGTTTGTTCCATCTCTTTCTCGATGGATGGATCTTCGTATCCAGCTTTGGCCACTGTAGACTTTAGGATCCATACCTCAGACTCCTGCCATTACCCATGACCCCCTCCTGACCCCAACATTACTTCAGATCTTGTTTGCTGCTCTTACAGTACAGATGTGGTTGCTTGCTCTGGTTCGCCTCAACTACGTTTCTAAAACTGTCACTTGTTTGCTTGTTTGTGGATAGTTCTTTCAGTGTTTAACTGTGTTAAACTCATTCCACCTTTTTCTCCATTAACCTAAAAAAGCTTCCTCCTTGTTGTTGTTGTCTTCCTCCCCAGGGGGAATCACTGTTTCTTGATGCCTTTGGATCTGGCTCAACTACTACTTGGGTCGTTCTCCCTGGGCCAGTGAGATGGTACATTTAATTTGTTGGTGGGCATGGAAGTAGCTGGATGTGGCAGAACCTGTTCACTGTAAACCTAATTCTTGTGGCATTGAAGGATCATTGTTATTTGCTATTATTTTGTCTTTGTTTACTGGGAAAGTCTGAATGGGTAAACTCGTTTTCAGCAGAGGCCCAGAGAGAAAACTTCCAGTTGCTTAAATTGAATTATGCTAAATTCCAGTCAAACAGAGTAGCTACGTTTCTATTTATACTTTTACACAAACTGTAGTTACATTTATACATTCTAAGATTTTAGAGAGGTGGAAGTTACAAAAGAGAAAGCCCATGTGCAGCTTAGTGGATGGTACAGGCAGCAGTTTTGTATAAAAATTGTTTTGTCATTTTAATGAGAGGTTGAGAGTATTCTGTTGAAAGAGAGTATTTGGAGAGTATCATACGGTGAGCACAAAATCTTAACCCTGTGATGAGCATCTGCAGGACCAGGGTTGTTTAAGATGTTAAAGCAGTAGTTTAAAACTATTGAGTTTGCCTGAGAGTTTTATTTGTGAGGGAATATTATTCCAGAGTTTAGCAGTATATTGGGAGTAGAGTGAGTCCCCTTCAACATTATTTGACTTGTTTGTAAGTAATAAGAATTTGTTACTTGAACGGAGGTCCCTTGCTGGGACATTTGGGCAGTAATACAGTTTGTAGTACAGCAAGTTTTTTTCTGGGTGGTGAATGCGTTTGTGTGGTGGTGGTAGTTGTGAATATGTTGGGTAGTTTTGTAGTTCAAGCCAGTTTAATTGCTTTAAGCTGTGACAATGGTGGGTCCTATGAGGGAGATTGGTGGTAAATATAACTGTTTTATTATAGCAGGAGGCAAGTTTTTTTTTTTTGAGTATTTAAGTTTCTTAGGATAAGAGCAGCATATGAGACGGTTGGCAATAGGAAGGTGGTGGCTACAGGTTTTCTTGCATTATCAGTAAGGAATTTGAGCCCCTTAAAAGGGAGCCTAGTTTCTGGTGTGTAGATTTAATGTGCAGTATATGCTTGTCATGTTTGAGATTGTCATCTATTATAATGCCTAGAAGTTTACTGTGAGTTAAAGTTTCAGTGGCAGTATTTACTGATGTTTTGCTAAAAGACTGCTTTTGATTTTGGCAACTTCTTGTGGTAAAAAGCATTAACACTTTTCTTGGGGTTGAGCAGGAGTTATGATTCTTTGAGCCAGATTTCTGCAGGGTAGAACGATTTTTGGTTAATGTCTTGGAGCTTATTTATTGTTGATGACGCACATATTAATGTTGTCATCTGCATACTGAACTAAACTAGCATGGTGAGTGGAGAAGTGGAGGTCATAAATACATTTTGTAAATAGTAGAGGACCCAGGGTAGAGCCCTGAGGGGATGCCTGTAGTAACTGGTTAAAAGGATGAGTAGGTTTGCTGGCATTTAACAGCTTGTTGCCTTCCAGATATTAAGAAACCACAACAAGGAGTATTGTGAAAGTCCTTTTGAGAGTAGAACGAACAATTGCTGGTGCAAGACAGTATAAAATGCATTTGACAAGTCTAAGAACATGGTGGACACTATCAGACCATTGTTTCTATGTCAGTTTATTATATTGGTAAAATGTAGTAGAACAGTAGTGGTGCTGTGCTGGGACCTAAAGCCCTTTTATGTTTCTGAGAGCAAATTATTTCAGGTTTGGTATTGCATCAGCTGCATATGGATGCATTTCTCTAATATTTTGGAGAGGGGGGAGCGGATCGCTGTAGGTCTATAGTTATTAAACTGTGTAGATGTGCTGCTTTTGTTGCAGTGGTATGATGTAGGAATTTTTCGACGGTGGTGCCATGTGTCTTTCTGGTATGGACTTAATTGGTATGGACACAGGGAAGTCAATGACTTCTGTGGCCATTTTTAGGTAGTCTGATGGTAGCTAAAGGAGCAACTTACTATGAGCGAGGTAGGTACTGGACTAACATTGAAGGTGTGGGTGATTTTGATTTGACAGGGGTAGAAAGAGTGGGGCAGATGTATTGGTGTCTGAGAGATATTAATTGTATAAAGTAGGAATTAAACTATGTGGGGTTAGTCTGTCATATCCTCTGTTTTTGGAGAGGAAGTAGGGGTCATGCCAGGATGGAGTAGTGTCTTTAGTGATCACCAAAAAAGTTTGGGGGGGGGTATGGTTTGTCTTGTAGGATGATATAGTGTTTTTGCTTATCCTGTTTAACTTGGAGTTTTGCAAGGTTTCTGAGATGTCTGAATTGCTGGAAGGCATTTTGAGTTCTGTTTGTATACCAGTTTTCCAGGCTTTATCCCTTTATCATTTATTTCTTTTGTTAGACATGGCACTAGCATTAGAGCAATGGCCTGAGGTGGACACATTGGTAGTAGTGTAGCCACCAAAAAGGAGCTTGCTGAAGAAAGCTCATCTGTCCATACCCCTAACCAGGACATTCTAGGAGGCTTGCAGTCCTAGGAAAAATAAATAAAACAGGGAGTCTGGGGGAGTTGGACAAGTTTGGGAAGTGAGTTTATGCATCAGTGACCTTTGCTTTCAGAGCACTGAATTACCTGGAACACATGACAAGATTTCAGAGAAGTTTGACTAAGTAGCTCTCCAGGTCTGTGTCCATGTGTGTGGAGGACAGGAAAGTTGTGGACTTGCAGCTGGCCATCCTGCAATCCCCTGTCTAACTAACATGATTGAGGGTGTTTCAAGAGCCGCATGCACAGGTATTACGTTAAGGTGACCTTCTTGTATGCACTTATGTGACTTTGTGGAGCCTTTCAAGACATTCTTTGTCAATGCCCATTTTGATGGTTTAGCCCTCTTCAAACCAAAAGTCAAGGACATGCTGTCTAGAAGTGAGAAGACGGGCAAACCCTTTCTTCCAAAACGATGTGGTTCAGTACCCCCCAGAGATCCTTTTCTTTTAACCAGAAGAGGTGGGTAAGAAGCAAGAAGCTGTGGTTCTGGAAGTCCTAAAGATATTTCCTGGACATTCCTGGAGATAGATTCATGGGGCAGAGCGAGCAGGGAATTTTAATGGTGGAAGTAACCGTTGAGGCTGAGGAGGCCTGTAGAACCAAGGCTTCAGGGGTCCATTCTCCAAGAGGCCTAATCAGCAATCCTGAATAGTTGCCGGGCTGCCTCTCTGGAGGACATGGGGGACACCTCTCTCTGCATCCGGAGGCCTGAACATCCCTCAGAAAAGATTTGTGGGTGTGGAAGATCATAATCAGAAGCTATTTTATTACTTTTTTTTTTTTGCCACCTTCCTCCTTCAAAGGAGCCCTGCAAATGTGTTAACCTTAAAAAAAGAAGGCATCTGCTGTAGAAGTGGAACAGTTGCTAGACAAGCGAGTCATCTAGGGATCCCACCAGACCAACACTAATCTGGAATTTACTCAAGGTTCTTTTTAGTGCCACCGAAGAACAGGGACCTCAGGCCAATTTGGACCTCTTTCATTTTATTCAGTATGTCAGACCCACCAAGTTCTGGATGGTCACAGTTTTTCCAGCCTCCCTCTGAGGAAAGATGTGCCCAGTAGACCTTTAGGATGCGTACAATCACATTGTGATGGACAGGTGTACGAGAAGGTTTCTCTGCTTATGGATGGGACACAGTCACTTATAGTTCAGCCCTTTGCCTTTTGGTGTCACCACAGCCCGCTTGTGTTCACATAGTGTATGGCGATGGTCTCCGCTTATCGCAGACTGCAAGGGTTCTGGGTGTTCCTGTATTTAAATGACTGGCTAATTACCACTCATACCAGGTCTCTTGTTCAGGCCAAGTACTATTGGGGATGAAAGAAAACCTGGAAAAGTCTCACTTTCTTCTGGTTCAGATGTTGGAATTCTTAGGTGCTCATCTAGATATGACAACCAGGATAGCAAAGCTGCCAGACCACAGATTACTGCATGGTTTTGCAGGGAGGACAAAGGTGTTGCCCTGTCCCTTGCCATGGTTGCCCAGCTCTTAGGGTCAGTGACGGACTCCATTACACTTCTTCCATTAGCCAGATACTACACAAGAGGGCTACTGTGGACACTTGCAGTGCAGGTCCAAGTACTAACTTGAGAGTTTTTGGATTAATCTGAAAAATTTGCAGAACACTCAACGTTTGGATTCAGTCTCCCAAGGTATTTCATGGGCACCCATTTGTATTGCACTGCCCACTCCACTGTGACCACAGACGTTTCCCATATGGGGTGGGGGTGGGGGGCATTACAAGGGAAAGACTGTCAGAGGTCAGCTTGCTCATCCAGTATTCTAGATAATGAGGGCAGTTCTCCTAGTGTTGCAGGCCTTCCAGGATGTCTTTTTCCACTAATTTCTATCCAGATAGGAAATGTGCCAGTTGTCTGGTACTTTAAATATAAGGGATCCTGTTCTTCTCTGTTATGTCATGAAGCTGTAAGAGTGTGGCAGTGGGTGATCTCTTCTGATCGCATTCTGGTAGTGACCTATACTGGTGAAGTCCAAAGTTATTGCAGACAGGTTGAGCAGGTCTATTTTTTTACTTCACAAGTAGCCGCTCAACCAGATAGTGGTGGAACAGAGTTTTTTGTTAGGGCCAACCATGCTGTGATCTTATTGCCTCTCCCCACAACACCAAGTGCGGAAGGTTCTTTGCCCTGATTCTCCCCAAAAGGGGAGAGTAACAGAGGGATGCTGTGATGCATGTTTGATCTCTTGGTCTTCTCTACACCTTTCCCCCTATTCCCCGGAATTCCTAGTTCCTTCAGAAAGCATAGGTTCATAGGTGTGTACTAGGCTAATGACCCTGGATCCTTTACAAGCCTAGGCCTTAGGATTACCCTGGCATTGTGCTACCTGACTTTAGTTACCAGTGCCTGTATCGAGTAGAGCCGCTGGAGTGATCCTTGGGGTGAATTTTCTATTTTCCATCCACTCATCAAGATTGCTATTGGAGTGCCAGTGAGATGCTCTGTTTAACATGTATGGGAAGTCTATTTCATAGCATAGGCAGTCTCTGGATTATGAACCTGTCATTCAGCTTGTTCTGTTGATTGTGGTAATGAGGTTGAGGTCTCTGGAGCGTATTGTGCGGAGGGCTTGGGATTTCTTTAGATATAGCATTTCTAACAGAGCTGGATCAGACATGACTTTGTAAGTCAAGCAGAGGTCGCCTCTGAGTGGGCAATATGAGACGGAGAATAGTTGAGTTTTTTGATTCTGTCCATATAGGACAAGTGTTTAAGGCCTAGAATCCTCTTTGTGAGGTACTTTGGCGGCCTCTCCAGTTGTTGCAGGTGTTTAGTGAGGTACATGCCAAAGGGGCATCATACTCTGACTGGCCTAATGAGGGAAGAGTAGAGGGAGACCATGACCTCTCTCTTCCTGGATGCAAAACCCTTAGTAATGAGATGTGCCACATAGAAGGACTTTCTGACAACCGTGGCAATGTGGTGGTCAGAAGAGAGGTTGCTGTCAGCCTGTGTTCCCAGAGCTCTTATAACGCCTTCTGTGTTTAGTGGACTACCATCATCGATGTGGTAGTTCATGAGAACCGGGTTTTTCCCAAAGGGGATGACACATTATTTGGCATTGAGCTTAAGGCCATAGTTCTGACACCAATTGTTGGACTCAGTGAGGCATTTCTGTAGGATGTTAACATCACTTGGGGAGTTAATAATAGCTCCCAACTTGCAATCGTCTGCAGACTTTGTCAGCCAGAGTCCCTTCATGTTGGCCTGGACTTCAGAGAAGTAGATACCAAACAGGAGAGGACCCAGGACCGAACTCTGTGGGATTCCACTCGTGACTGGTCAGCAGTCTGACTTGGAGTCAGCTGCTTTCACACTGTGGGTTCTATCTTTGAGCCAGTTTGCAACCCACCTAGTGATATAATGGTTGATACTTAGCTTAGTGAGTTTTTCTGATTCCTGAGTGGGGAATGGTATCAAAGGCCTTGGCCAGGTCAAGGTAGGCTGTATGAACCACCTTGCCTTCATCCACAGCTCTGGCGACTGACTTGAAGAAGTTGACCAGGTTGAGCAGGCATGATCTAAACTTCACAAAACCACACTGTGTGGGATCCAGAGTTTGGAGATTCCCTATATCCTGTTGCATACCAGACTCGTCAGGATAATGGGGCAATAGTTCCCATGGTCTGTAGTCACTCCTCCTTTGTGGAGAGAGATGACCGTAGCAGTGCGCTATTTGGTAGGGACAAAGCCTGAGTTGAGGCTGTGATTCAACAGGGAACACAGGTGAGGTGCCAGTTCACTCTGTAGTTCATGTAGAAAACAGCCAGGGATATTGTCAGGTTCCGTAGAAGCTGCATTCTTGGACTTGGACAGAGCTGTTTTAACCTGTGGAGCAGTAATACTGGGTGCCTGGCAATCTGCTGGTATTGTGATTGGTCCTTTGGTGGGGGACAGAGGGGAAAAGTTGGCACTGAATCTGTCGGCCATTATATTGGCAGTATCTGTTGGCTCCGGTATAGGAGATGCTATTATGCAGTAGCTCTGAGCAAATCTGGGTATTGCTGTGGAGATTCTTTACATAACTATAGAAGGCCTTGTTGGTTATCTTTTACTATCTGCTGCAATTCTGTTTTCATAGCTAACTTTAGAGGATTTGATGAGGGATCTCAACTTTTTGTTGAGGCTGATAAGGGAGTTTTTCCAGTCTTGGGACATACCTTATTCCGTATCAGTTTCCTCCTCCTTTTGTAGAGTTTGTTTATGGTAGGAGACCACCAGATTGGCTTCCTTTTTTTGGAGGAGAGCATGCGAGTTCCATGCATTTGTGTACGTGTTCGGACAGTGCATTGGTGTATGATTCGGCAGTCATGCAGCTATTCTCCAATTGCATGGATGCCATGAAGTTAGCCACCTCTGGTTTTAGGAGCCCAAAGTTAGCCTTGGAGAAGTTTTTCATGGTAGTCACCTTTGTGTGGTGGAGTGGGGGGGGATGTGGATTTCCAAGGTGATTAGTTTGTGGTCTGATCTAACAGGGAGGAGTTGACTATTGGTGTAGAACAACGGTTGCCCATGTTAGTAATGACCAGGTCAAGTATGTTGCTACCTTTAGTGGGGGTAAGACGGAGCTGGTCCATGGTATTGGAATTAATGAATTCCAGGAAACATTGGGCAAGTGTATTGGTACATGAGTAGTTTTCCCAGTTAATGGAGGGGTAGTTGAAGTCGCCCAGTATGAGTGTGTTAGGTTGGATCCTAATATTCTCCAGGGTGCTTAGGAATGTGGAGTGTGAGTCGTGGAACATGGTTGGGGACCTATAGCAGGCTACGAATTGAATTACTGTCTTACCTAATGTTAGCTGCACCTGAAGTATCTCAGATGCGTTGTGTTGGGCGACCAGTCTGGAGGTGTGCGCATCCTTTATGAATATGGAAACAACACTGCCTGTGGAGTTTTGGTCCAAGTTTTGGGGCCGAAAGGTGTGGAATGAGTTATAGCCTGGTAGTGCAGGAGTGGTTTCTGCTGCCTTGAAACCAGCTCTCTGTTACAGCACAAATGTCTATGTTCTCCATTTTAAGTAGTGCTTCGAGTGAGTGTATTTTGAGATTTAGACTTCTAGCGTTGAGCAGTATGACCCTCAGTTTGCGTTTGTTTGTAGCTGTTAAGGTGGTAAGTTGATCTTTGGAACACAGCATAAAAAAGGCACTATATGGGTGTCAAGAGCCTTTGCCAGGGGTTACAGATGCAGGCCATCTCTGGCAAAGCATCGAGGTTCTGTCTGTCATGTCATCCCAGGCAGACAGATACTGGATCCCCTTAGAATTATACCAGAAACTTGGCCAATTGTTGAAATCGGTCAATTTCTACTTGTACTGTCGTATCATTCTGGGTGATGGTAGGAGGCTACTCGGGGTTAGGGTCATACCCCACTGGGCAGCATACTCAGAGAGCTCCTCCATGTCTGTTTTCATGTAGTCCAGGAAGGTACGTCTCGGGTCATTCACACCCACATGTACAATGACAGAGTCAAAGTTGTACCTGTTGTTGAGGGACCTGAGTGCGTGCGTTGTGGCGGATCCTGGCACCTGACAGGCAGCTTATTGTTACTTTCTCCTTATTCAGCCTAGTGAGTGGGACATTAGTGTCTCTCACTATCGAGTCACCTATGATTTCTTTGCAGTTAAAAGCATTCTGTAGAGTCTCTTTGCTCCTTTATCTGTTTAAAAACTTTCATTTTGTGGCTTTCTGTAGTGTTTACTGTCTGCAGGCTAATAGCTTTAGTATTGTTCCCACCCTCCCTCTCTGTTCGTGTCTTGTTGATGTTCATCGTGTTACACTCCTGCAGTCATTACACTTGGGTTATCCTGCCGTCAGGCGGTTCCCCAGTCGGCCTGAGTTCCAAAGTCTTGGTCCTGCGTCGGTTGCTGTCATCTCGTCAGTGCGACAGGGGTATACAAGATGCAGCTGACACCATTTTTTTTCAGTCTTTCTTGCTGCGCGGTGCCCGAAGCAGAAGCAGTTTACAAGTGCCAGTCGGCCGACTCCTGAGATTTTTATTCCGAATCCAGAACCAAAGTCTTATACAAAGCTAAGTACCCCGTTGGGGAAACTTTTTCTTGCCTCAGACCGATGTCAGTAAAAGTTAATAACTGTATTTCATGTGGGAAGCAAATACCTCATAAGGATTTCCACTCCTATTGTATTCCAGGCCTAGGCCCAGACTGCGACGTCACTGGTTGTCGGTTTTGTGCTAGGTTTAACAAGCATGCTATTAAACGTCTGTTTGATTTTGCCCAACATTATTTTGGCAGAAAATTCAATTACACCATGCCGTCGGAACTCCCGACTACAGGATTACATAAAAAAAGACAAGGACAGGCATCCGAGGCCCAAAACTGATGAGGCCTCTTCTAGGCCAGTCGCCGGTTCTCCGGTTTTCAGCGAGGTACCTACGCAGCCCCTGACTGGTTCCACAGAACCACAGACTGCATCCGACTCCCACGTGGAGCTTGCTGGGCCTTCGGACGCTACATGTTTTCAGCCTACCGAAATTAACCCATCTGAGGGTACCGAAGTAGCTGAGCAATCCACAGCCTCAGAGGGTGTCTTCAGACCAGACCTACCCAGTTGACTATTAAACCCTCTACTAAGTCTAAGGCCCCCTTAAAAACAAAGAAACAGATTCAGCATTCTCCAGCACAGGCTTCCATGCCTAAGAAACAAATGCTCAAAATGGCCGAAGACCTAATCACCCTGATCAGGGGGTCCCATCCCCCTCCTGATAAAAGGCCCAGACAGGAGGCAGACTATGAATCTTCTGACCAGGTGTCCATTTCTTCAGATTCATCCTCAGACCTAGGATATTCCTTACCCCCTTATGAGGATTCTGATGCTGAGGAATCAATTCCATCAGCCTCTCCACCTGAGGACTACTCCTTTGGGGAGACATTACATACCATGAGGGAGCACTTCCATTGGGAAGGCCAGGATTACTCAGAATCCAAGAAAAGGCTTAGACTCTTTTATTGCCTCAACACAGACCCCTTGCTATTCCGCCAGTGTTGGATATTGTGGATGATGTCTACACTGAATCCAGCTTAAACCCTTACTCCTTACCTCCAGCCCCTGTTAAACCCGATGGATATTGCAGAGTTCCTGACTCTCACAAATTTCTGTATAAAAGCCCTGTTGCTGACCCTGAAACTATTTCTCAGGGACCCAAAGGGATTAAAGCCTCATTAGCAAAAAACCCAGTTCCCTCTGACAGAGATTCCAGAGCATTAGACAGATGGGGAAAAGTATATACGTCTGCAACCTTAGCAATGAGAGCCTTAAATTGCCAGTTTCACATGCTAAAATATCAGCAATTTTTGATGTCTCAGTTAAAACAAAAAATGCTTCCAGATTCAGATCCTGCTAATTTTAAAGAAATGCAGGATTTATTGCATGCAGCTGAACAAGTGGGAAAGCATACTTTGCAATGTGGTTTTGATTCTTTAGAGGCCTCCTGTAGAACAGCAGTTACAGGCTCTGTCGTTAGAAGGCATGCTTGGTTAAAAGAACATACGTTACCAGATCATGTTAAAGCAAACTTATTGGATGCACCTTTACAGCAGGATGTGTTATTTGGAGTTAAGGCAGAAGAAGTATTAAAGAAAATGGAGGATAAGGCGAAATCTATGCAAATGGTAAAGGATTTCTTACAGGTTCAGCCACCAAGATTTAGCAGAAATTGGCCAACAAAGAATTGGTCCTTTCCAGCTACAGACAGATCTCAGAGGCAGATACAGTCGTCCGAGAGGTAGAGGTCAACCACAAGGTCCTTATAGGCCTCGACAATGGGGTGCACCAGGCCAGAAAGAAGGGGAAGACAGGCCCCAACCATATAAAAAGCAGCCTCAATGACTTCCCATTACAGTTGCCAGACAACTCTCTCTTGGCAGCCCCCTTGGGAGGAAAACTAGCACTTTTCTATGACAATTGGCATTGGATCACCAAAGACAAATGGGTTCTCAACATTGTATCTCAAGGTTACAGGTTCCACTTTCTCACACTGCCAAGGTTAAAAGGAATGCCAAATATGCCACCAAATCAATGGGCAGAGGCTCAAAAACAAATTACAGCACTCATGGAAATGAGAGCTATTCAAGAGGTACACCACCAGAGCAAGGACAAGGGTTTTATTCAAGACTCTTTCTGGTTCCCAGAAAGGACAAAGCCTGGAGGCCCATTCTGGATCTTTCTTCTCTAAACACATACCTGGATTTTCCGAAATTCAAAATGTTAACACTACAGCAGCTTCTTCCCATGTTGGGGCAAGAAAGCTTGGCTCGTGACTTTGGACCTCAAGGAGGCATGCCTGCATGTCCCTATCAGACAAAGCTGCAGAAGATACCTCAGATTCATAGCAGGTTCAATGCACTATCAATTCTCTGCACTGCCCTTTGGCTTATCTACTGCACCCAGGGTCTTTACAAAGTGCCTGGCACCAGTAATTGCATTTTGCAGACAGAAAGGAATTCAAATTTATCCGTACCTGGACGACTGCCTGATTCAAGCAGAGAGCAAGGACAATCTTCTAGAGCATCTGGCGTTTGTAAAACAGTTATTAAGTTGCCTGAGGTACACAGTAAAGGAAAAGAAATCAAAACTAGTGCCCTCACAAGAGATGATATTCCTGGGTGCCAGCTTGAACACAGTGGCCCAGATGGCTGATCTCACGCCCGACAAGCAAGGACAACTGACTCAATACTTTCAATTGATGGCAACAAAAACCCAGCTCTTTGCAAGAAAAATTCTGCAGGCCTTGGGTTACATGGCATCCTGCATACTACTAATTCCATATGCCAGACTGCATATGAGGAAACTACAATGGTACCTAAAGAATGTATGGTCTCAACACTGTCAAAGTTTGGAAACCGTTATACCACTAATTCCTTGCCTTCAACAAGAGTTTCAATGGTGGGCTCAAGCTTGTCACCTCAACAAGGGGACAGCCTTTTACTCAACCCACAGCCAGGCAAACACTGACAGATGCATCGGATTACGCTTGGGGAGCACACATGGCAGGAAAATGTATTCAGGGTAAGTGGCCCGCAGAACAAAGGCATCTTCACATCAATCAAAAAGAGATGTTAGCTGTACAAAATGCCCTTGCAGCTTTCAAGGACATGCTGCATCCAGGACAACTATTATTAAAAACAGACAACACCACAGTAATGTGGTACGTTAACAAGCAAGGGGGCACTCACTCCTACCCCCTCTGCAGACAAGCCATGACCTTGTGGAACACAGCTCTAAACTATCAAGTTCATCTTCAAGCACAATTCCTGCCAGGAGAGAAAAACACACTGGCAGACAATTTAAGCAGAAACATCATGGATCCCCATTTGGGAATTGAATCCACAAATATTCAGAATGATGACACAAAAGTGGTGGAGCCCGGACATAGACCTGTTTGCATCCCCATTGAACTGCCAGCTTCAGAAATTCTGTGCAAGGAGTTATCATCCACAAGCATGGAAAGTGGATGCCCTCTCATTCAGCTGGAAAAACCTACAAGTATACGCTTTCCCTCCACTACCTCTTCTTCCAAAGGTTCTCATAAAAGCCAGACAAGAAGAGCCAAAGATGATCCTGATTGCTCCACACTGGCCACGCCAGCACTGGTACCCAATCATAAGAAATTTAGCACAAGAACCACCCTGGATATTGCCTCAAATCCCACATCTGCTGACTCAACACAACAATCAGATACTTCACAGTCAGCTACAGACCTTAAACCTAGCTGCGTGGAAAACTCCTTAGTTAAGCAAGCAATGCCTCTCTCCAAAGCTGTTATGGATGTCATTCTGGAGGCTAGAAGGCCTAGTACCAGGAAAGCCTATTCGGATAAATGGAAGAGATTCTGTGCCTGGAACCAGGCTCACAGCCTTGACCCCCTTGTCCCAAACATTCCTCAGATTCTACAATATTTAACTGAGATGCTGGACAAAAGTCTCTCTCTTTCATCCATCAAGATTCACGCCTCAGCCATCTCTGCTCACTACAACATGGATCCTCCAATTTTCTCTAATCTGTTGCTAAAACAGTACCTCAGAGGGGCTAAAAACATAAGACTGCCCCGTAGAGCACCTACTCCAACTTGTGACCTCAACTTTCTTTTGGAAAAATTAACTTTACCTCCCTTTGAGCCTGCTAACACAGCAGAATTAAAATATATTTCTTGGAAGACTGCTCTGCTCCTGGCAATAACATCAGCTCAAAGAGTTTCAGAATTACAGGCACTAATGGCAGTGGAACCTTTCCTCATTTTCCACCAGGACAGGGTGTCCTTACTTATTAACCCTACATTTATGCCAAAGGTGGTTTCAAGTGTGGCTCTAAACCAAACTATTCACTTGCCAACTTTCTATCCAAAACCACAGAATAAAGGGGAGAGACTACTGCAGTCTTTGGACATTCACAGGCAGTTACGCTTCTACTTGGACAAAACCAAAGCTTTCAGAAAATCTGAGCAATTACTGGTAGCATATGCTGCAGGAGCACAGGGAAAAGCCATTTCAAAACAGACTATTTCAAAATGGATAGGACATTGCATACGTTTCTGCTACACACACCATAGGAAACCTATACCTAGCAGCATTAGATCTCACTCCACCAGGGCAACAGCCTCTTCAACTGCCTACCTCAGAGGAGTGCCTACCAAGGACATTTTGGAAGCAGCAACATGGAGTTCTGTGCATACCTTCACCAAGCATTACCATCTGCCTTTATACTCTAAATCCAGAACTGGCTCCGCCACTGCTGTGCTGCAGGGCCTTATAGCCACACCTAATGCCTTTATAGAACCAGCCACCCTACCTCAGCTTTGGGATTCTACCCAAGTGTAATGACTGCAGCAGTGTAACACGATGAACATAGTACAGTTTTGTACCTACCATAAATGTAGATGTTCGAGTGTATACATTGCTGCAGTTCAGGTTACCCTCCCTCCTTCCCCTCTTGCTTGCTGGTACGTACCTATGTCTTCTACCCTTTACTACCTATGGGGATTATTTGCTGGTAACTGAAAGTTGTTGTTTGCTTTTCTTAAGTATGTTTTATTAGCAATTTGAATTGCCTACCTTTTGGGGGCACCTGACATCTGGGGCAAGAAAAACTGAAGAAAATTGCGTCTGCTGCATCTTGTATACCCCTGTTGCACTGACGTCAGGGAGGAGGCGACAGCAACTGACGATGGGCCAAGACTTTGGAACTCGGGCCGACTGGGAACCACCTGACGGCAGGATAACCCAAGTGTAATGACTGCAGCAGTGTATACACTCTAACATCTACATTTATGGTAGGTACAAAACTGTACTTTATACTTATGGCTTTGCATTTGCCCTCCCCTGCTGTAAATCTGATCTGGGACACTCCTCCCAGTCTGGTGTCATTAGTTCATTCTACCTAATACAGAAAGAACATCTGAGAAAGCCTTCTGTTTCTCCCTTTTCCCTTCAAAAAAAAAAAAAAAAAAAAAAAAAAAAAATTGCCTGAATCTCCTTGTGTTCTGACTGTGCTTCTCAAACATTTTGGAAATATAGAGTATATTTTAGAGCAGTTATTATAACTGTAATTGCCTTAATATTGCTACAACTCAAGTGCTCTAGGTTGCACTGCATCTGAATTGTGTGTTTTAGTTGCTTCTCTGTATATATAGACTAGCTACTTATTCTGCTGTATTACTGCCTCTTAAATCGTTTTTCAGTTGTGCACTTGCCCTGCTTCATTTAAAAAGTTTTAAATTGTTAATTTTGTAGAGTTTTAATTGCATTTACTGTTTAGGACTGCACACTCAAGTGTGTTAGCCTTTTCTGTGTTTATTTACTGTTGTATTGCATTGTTTAGCCTGTTTCAACAAAAAAAATACTATCTTGTTTGCTCATTTCCCACCTTTCCTAGCCAGTCCATATCCCAGGCTTTGCTTGTCTCAGGACTTCATTTTCTGTGTTCAGTGCTATCCCAGACCTTGCTGTGGTTGAGAGAAGTCCTACTGCTTACCAGTGGGAGTGGTGAGCTTTGTACTGCCTATCTAACGCTAGAGGAGTGGTTTCCAGCTCTGAAATTGTAATTTTATTAGCCTTTTTCGGCTGATTTCTATCCCTTTCAACTTTCTGGCTTAAAAATGCGTGTTGTTGCACTTTTTTTGCATCGTGCAGCACTGCGAGGCTACAGTTAAACTATTCCAGGTGCCAGAAAGTGTGCTCTTCAAATTTTCCCTTAGAACTAGCTGGTTTCTCAGTAGTAGCACTAAAATCTGAACTTCTGTGACTAGCACTTGCTCTAGAACCTGCTGGAAAGCACTAGGAAGCCTGAAACTTATACAAGCACTAAACTCTCCTTGTCAATAAGGAGAAATTAATCGTAGGCACTAAACAGCCTATAATTGCAAAGTACCTTGCAAAGGTAAGGGAAAACGGCTCTTAAACTTTACAAAAAAAGCACCTAAACAGGCATGTCCAAGGGCCAGCTTCTGGTGATTTCTCCTGTCCACATGGTGAATCTGGGTATACTGGGGCAATGCGGCAACTGCCTCATGTACACAGACAATCCTCTCCTCCTACCACCCAACACTACATCCTGCGAGAGATGCACTTACATAGCCAAACTGGAAGCAAAGCTCTCTCCGGCCAAGATTGTGCTAGACAGCCAAGAGGAGAAGGTTAACACCTGCACTACACCTCTAGCAACTCCTAGCCCTTCAAAACCCACACCATCAACACCCACACATAGCAACACTTAAACCCACATATGCGGAGGCCCTTAACATTAACCTTGCCCAAACAGCAAGGACCTCTGAAGCTGAAACGCAAACAAACACCAGTCACAACCAAAGTTACGCATAGCTCACCACACCAGTGTGCCACCCATCAACAGCCCCCAGGGCAAGGCAATGTACCCAACACTTTAGTCATAGGTGACTCTATAGTCAGGCACACTGATGTCCCACTCACCAGACTGAACAAGGAGAAAATTACAGTCAGCTGCCTGTCAGGTGCCAGGATCCGCCACATAATGCATGCACTCAAGTCACTCCACAATGAGTACAAATATGACTCTGTCATTGTCCATGCTGGAGTGAATAACTTGAGACGTACCTCCCTGGACTACATGAAAAGAGACATGGAAGAGCTCTTGGATCATGTGGCCCAGGGAGGTATGTCCCTTGCCCTGAGTAGCATCCTGCCTTCGCCCAGAATTATACCACAGTATAAGGACAAAATGATTGACTTCAACAATTGGCTAAGCTTCTGGTGTCATTCAAAGGGGATCCAATATTTGTCTGCCTGGGAAGACATGATTGACAAACCACGATGCTTTGCCAGAGATGGTCTGCACCTGTCACCCCTGGTATTCAGGTTACTGGCTAAAGCTCTTCCCACCCCTACAGTGCCTTTTTTAGGCAAGGTTTAAAGGATAAAACCACCACCGTAACAGATGCAAGCATGCAAATTCTGAAGGTAATTCTACTCAATGATAGCAGTCTAAACCTCAAAATGCACTCTTTCGAGGCACTCCTAAAAATGGAGAACATCGATATCTGTGCAGTAACTGAGACCTGGTTCAAGGCTCCAGAGAGCACCCCTGCAATACCAGGCTGAAACTCTTACCACACTTTTCGGCCACAAAACCAAGACCGAAACACTAAAGGTGGATGTGTCCATATTCACCAAGGATATTCACATCTCCAGGCTAGTTGCCCAACACAACGCATCTGAAATTCTCCAGGTGCAACTACCACTAGGTAAGACTGCAATCCAAATTGTAGCTTGCAACAGATCGCCCACCATGTTCCAAGATTATCACTACACCTTTCTAAACATACTGGAAAATTATTAAGATGCAACCAAACACCCTAATACTGTGTGAGTTTAACTACCCTGCCATTAACTGGGAAAACTACTCTGGTACCAACTCCTTTTCCCAACGGTTCTTGGAATTCATAAATTCCAACGCCCTGGATCAGCTAATCCATTGCCCCACCAGGGGTTCCAATATCCTAGACCTGGTCATTCCCAACATGGGAAATAGATGCTCCACATCAGTGATCAGCCCCTCATTGGTCAGGTCTGACCATAAGCAAATCACCCTTGACATCCACATCCCACCCCCACCCCCCAGTAAGGAAACCTCCTTAAAAAACTTCTCCAAAGCCAACTTCATGCTACTGAAGTCCGAAGTGACAAAGTTCACGACACCCATGCGGACGGGATCTGAATGTTCGACTGCAGAATCCTACACGAAGGCACTGTGCAAGCACATCTACTCGTGCATGAATTGTCATCCCAAATAGAACCAAGATGCTCTTCTCCAAAAAAAGGAAGCCAATCTGGTGGTCCCCTGCTATAAACAAACTATACAACAGAAGGAAGAAACTGTTGCAGAAAAGAGGAAAATCCCAGGATGCAAAAAACTCCCTCACCGGCCTTAGTAAGAAGCTGAGATCCCTCATAAAATCCTCAAAAGCTAGTTACGAAAATAAAATTGCCAAAGATTCCAAAGACAACCACAAGGCATTCTATAGTTATGTCAGGAATCTAAATGGCAATGCTCAGATCTGCTCTGAGCTACAACAGAATGGCATTAAATATACTGATCCCAAGGATATTGCCAATATCCTGGCAGATAGATTTAGTGCCAACTTCACCCCCCTGTCACCCCCTAAAGGGCTCATCTCAATACCAAAAGATTGCCAAATTCCGGTAATCATGGCCACACAAATTGAAACTGCACTCTGCAAAGCCAAGTATACAGCATCCATGGGATCAGATGACATCCCAGGCTGTGTACTACATGAACTACAAAATGAACTGGCACCCCACCTAAGTGTCATGTTTAATCATAGCCTCACCTCAGGCTTTGTGCCCACTGAGTGGCACACAGCTACAGTTATCCCACTCCACAAGGGGGGATCCGCCTTGGATCCCGGGAACTACTGTCCCATCAGTCTGACGAGCCTGATCTGCAAGGGCATGGAACGCATTATCATGGAACTTATAAACAAAGACATTGGCAACCTTCAAACACTGGACCCCACCCAGTTTGGGTTTGTGAAGGGCCGATCTTGTCTCCTGAATCTGATCGACTTCTTCGAATCAGTCTCCAGAGCTGTGGATGTGGGTAAGGCAGTCCACACAGCCTATCTGGACCCCCACCCAAGGCTTTCAACACCATCCCCCACTCTTGAATCATAGATAAACTTACTAAGCTGGGCATAAATCCTTACATCACTCGATGGGTTGCCAAATGGCTTAGAACCCAGACTGTAAAAGTAGCCGACTCTTAATCGAGCTGCAGACAAGTTACAAGTGGAGTACCTCAGAGTTCAGTCTTGTGACCACTCTTGTTTGGCATCTACTTCTCTGCAGTACAGGCCAACACTAAGGGACTCTGGCTAACAAAGTTCGCAGATGACTGCAAACTGGGAGCCATTATTGAATCCCCAAATTATATGGATATTCTACAAAAGGGCCTTACAGAAACAGATGCCTGGTGCCAGAGCTATGGGCTCAAGCTTAATGCCAAGAAATGTATAGTTATCCCCTTTTGAAAAAAACATACCCATGAATTACCACATAGGTGGCAGGACACTAAACATTGAAAGTGTGATGAGAGACTTGGGGGCACAGGTGGACAGTGGTCTCACTTTCGATAACCACATCGCCACAACAGTCAGGAAATCCGCCTGTGTGGCACACCTCATCACTAAGGGCTTTTCATCCAGAAAAAAGGAGGTCATTTTCCCACTGTACGAATCCCTCATTAGACCCATTATAGAGTATAATGCCCCGTTTGGTATGTACCTCACAAGACATGTGCAACAGCTGGAAAGGCCACAGAAATACCTCACTAAAAGAATCACAGGCCTAAAGCAGATGCCCTATGCTGACCGTCTAAAAAAAAAAAAACTCCAGCTATACTCTGTGGCATATCGTATACTCAGAGGCGATCTCTGCTTAACATACAAGGCCGTGTCAAACCCTGAGCTGTTGGACATGCTCCCCTTAAAGAAATCCCAATCCCTCAGAGCCACACGCTCCAGGGATCTAAACCTTGTCATCACAATGAACAAAACATGCTGGAGGGATAGGTTCCTGACCCAGTGACTCCCCCATACTTTGGAATAGACTGCCCATACAAGTCAAGCAGAGTGCCTCATTGGCCCTCTTCAAAAGGAACCTTGATGATTGAATGGGAGATAGGAAATTCACCCCTGGGATCATGTCAATCACCCTGCTAGACAGGGGTCCAGAGAAGTAAATATTGTGGGAAGAAATATCCAGGGAATTGTTATGGCTAGGCTTGCATAGGCCCTAGGGCCGATAGCCTAATACCAACCTATGGTTAGTGTGTTGGGCATGCTGTTTTGCTGTAGGGGCTTTGGTTGAGTGGCACACTGTTTAGGAGAGTTGTGTGTGTCGTGATTATTGTTGTGGTGGTCAAATGCATTTCTGCCCTGGAGGTCTCTGCGGTTTAGGTAGATTTTTATTGAGATCCTCCGAAGGTGGGTGTGTGGTTTGTGTTTTTATGTGAAGGCAGTGTTGGTGTGTGTTCTGGAGGGCTATGTGTTCCATGTGGTGTGGTACAAGTGTTGACCTGCTCCTTTTGGCCAGCTATTTCGGGCTTGGCTGGAGAGTGCTTGGCATCCAGTTTGGATGTATAAGTGCATCTCTTGCAAGTCTGAGTGTTGTGAGGTAAGAAGAGAGGGTTGTCCATGTACATGAGGCAGTCGCTGCATTTCTTCAGGATGCCCAAGTTCACCAGATTTATAGGAGAAAGCACACGGAACTGACCTTTAGACATGCCTGGAGGGGTGGGCATATTAACAAGTACTGGAGCTATTTTCTTGTAGAACGTTTAGTGCTGGTAGCACTTTTGTGTGTTACAGTAATTGCTACAAGAAGTCTGGTAAAGTGCTAGATTAATAAGGTAGTAAAAGTGCAGGAGAGGAGGGAACTAGCAGATCAAAGAGAAAATTTAAGAGCAGACTTTTTGGCACTGCTCAGAAGCTTACAAATGGTCCTGGATACAGCATATCTGTATCTGGACTAGATTAATTACAGGAAAGGTGGGAAACTAGCACAAATGGTGGCTTTTAAACTGGAAAGTTGAAAGAGATGGAAAAACTGCCCAAACAGCCAATAAACTACAATTTCTGTGCCAGAAAGAACTCCTCTTATGGTAGATAGGCTACCTAGTGCTTACCACTCCCACTGATAAGCTAGAAGGCTTTCCTCCAACACAGAGTGGAAGGTCATGGTTATCCTCATTGCCCCATTTTGGCCTCGACAGGTATGTTCTCCCTTTCTCGGGCCTCATTTGGTTCACCCCCCTTCACCTGTGCTGGTTCCCTGTCCAGGACTTCTGTCTCACTCTTCTGGCAGACCTCATCTGGACATACAGGCCCTCAAGTTAACTGCTTGGTTTCTCCACTTGAAGAGATGGCTACTCAGTCCAGGCTGTCTTCCTCAGTAATTCGCATTCTTCTAACCAGAGACCATCTACCAGTAGAATTTACAAAAATGGAAGAGATTTTGTATTTCGGCCTCCTAAAGGAATCTTGGATATTTTTTTGGTTCTTCTCCCCCCTGTAATCTTAGACTTTCTGGCATCCATTTTTCAGGCTGGGGGGCATTTATTCTAACGTTAAGGCCCAGTTGGTGGCAGTTTCCGTTTTTCATGTAGGGTAAATTAATGCTATAGTAACTTCTGTTTCAAAGCTTTCATGAAGACCACCTTCCTTCTTATACTCCTCCCTTAATGACCCTACTCCCCCTTGTGATATGGCTGTTCTTTTTTAGGTCTTGACGCAGCTTCCTTTTGAACTTGCTGTCAGGGTGTATGTCAGATTTTTGACTTGGAAAATGATTTTTCTTGTGTCTAAAGCGTGGAGAGTTTCAGAGCTATAGGTTCTGTCCTGTAAGCTGCCTTACATAATATTCCAGAAAGATAGGGTATCCCTCAGAACCAATCCATTGTTTGCCCCCAAGGTAGCATCTGAGGCTTCCTTGAACCAATGCATCAGTCTTCCACCCCCCCAATAAAGGGGAATATAAGCTTAACTTGCTGGATCTACATCAACTGTCTACATCTATCACACAGAATCCTTCAGGAAGACCGATCTTAGCTAGATGGTTATCTGACTGTGTTTCTCGTGTTTATAAAGAGAGAGGCTTGACCCTGCCTTGACCAGTCAGTACTTATTCATCTATGTCTCTCTCAATTTCCTCATCTGCTTTTTTTCAGAGCCTCAAATTTGTGAGGCAACTTCTTGGTCCATTGTTCATGTTTATTTCTCATTTTAAGCTGGATTGATTTCCAGGAGTATGGAGACCTTTGGTTTAGGAGTACCCTTCTGTGAGACCACTCCAAGGTCTAAGTAGCTGGGGACTCTGCCATATCCGTTGAGGAATGTATGGAAGTGTCAACATCAGATACGAATGTTATGTACGTAATTACCATAATGATAGATGTGTGTTGTCTGCTTCCACCCTTCTTGAACTTTTCTTTCTTTCCCTTTTATTTTATGAAAGATTGTGCCCTTGGTTTCTGGTATGGCAGTATGGTCTACCCCTTAAGCAATGTTTTACACTCTTTCAGTTCCAAAGCAGTATCCCCGCAGCCATCTCTGGTGTATTAGGTTTGATATCTGTCTTTTGTTGTGTTTTGTGGTTGCATGGAAACTCTTATCTGAGGTAGTGTTGTAGATGGGAGGGGATTATGGGTAAGGGGAGGGCATGATCCTAGAGTCTGGAGTTGCTTAAGTCTGATCTGACCCATCCATTAAGGAATGACTGAAGCAGACAGCACAGATCCTTCATTATTTTAAGTAAGTACATAACTTTAGTTTCCTACTGCATTATCTATGGGCATCTCGGTGAGACTGCCAACATTTGATGCAACAGCAAAAGTGCATTAACGACTTGACATTGTAAAGCTATATCAAATGTATGCTGTCCAATTTTAAGAGTGGAATTGTAACCTGGAGATGCTCAACTGAAGGCACATTACTGGACTGGATAGCATGGTGATTGAGTTTATGCAGTTAGTTGTTACTTTGTGAGGTCTTGCCTGTGTTGCTTTCAGTCCGTTTGTTAACTCATTGCCTGATATGCATGAGTAAGTAATTTTTTTTTTTTTTTTTTTGGTTGTAGTCAGTTATGCCTTTCCATTGCATTTTTCTTTTTCCCTTCTCCCTAATACTGAGGGTTTTAAATAAACGTACATAGACAAATATAAAACCCTTGGAAGACTAGTTCCCTCTGTCTAAGCATAAACTTTATAGGCAGCTGATAGGTGTGTGTGTTTTTACCAGCAGTACTTGAGGAAGAAGAGTAATACAAATTAGGCTGCAGCAGGGACAGAGAATCACATACTGCTGTTCATTATTGGACTCCAAGTCAGACTGCCGACCAGTCACGAGTGGAGTCTCACAGGGTTAGGTCCTGGGTCCTCTCCTGTTTGGCATCTACTTCTTAGAAGTCCAGGCCAACACGGAGGGACTCTGGCTGACCAATTTCGTAGACTGCAAGTTGGGAGCCATTATTAACTCCCATGTGATGTAGACATCCTACTGAAAGGCCTCACTGAGATCAGTGGCTGGTGTCGAAACCATAGCCTTTAGCTTAATGCCAAAAAATGTCGTCATCCTCTTTGGGAAAAACTCCATTCCCACTAATTACCACATTGATGGGAACCCACTGAAGACATAAGAGATCTAGGGACATAGGTTGACAACAGCCTCTCCTTTGACCACCACATTGCCACTGTGGCCAGAAAGCCCTTCTGTGTTGCACATCTCATTACCAAGGGTTTTGCTTCCAGGAAGAAAGAGGTTATCTTCTCTTTCTACTCTTCCCTCATTAGGCCAGTCCGAGTATAATGCCCCATTTGGCATGTACCTCACTAGACACATGCAACAGCTGGAAATGCCACAAATGTACCTCACAAAGAGGACGGACATGCTCAAAAAAAACTCCAGCTATTCTCGGTCTCATATCATCTACAAAGAGGCGATCTCTGCTTGACTTACAAAGCCATGTCTGACCCAGCTCTGTTAGAAATGCTACATCTAAAGAAATCCCAATCCCTCCACCACACGCTCCAGAGTCCTCAACCTCATTACCACAATTAACAGAACATGCTGGAGGGACAGGTTCATAACCCAGCGACTGCCCATGCTCTGGATTAGACTTCCCATACATGTCAAGCAGAGGACCTTACTGGCCGTCTTCAAGAAAAATCTTGATGAGTGGATGGGTAATAGAAAGTTCACCCCAGGGATCACTCCAGTGGCTCTACTTGATAGAGGCGCTGGGAACTAATGGGTGGCACGATGCCAGGGCAATTCTGTGGGCTAGGTTTATAAAGGCTCCAGGGCCATTAGCTTAGTACACACCTATGAACCTATTGGTAGCCTGTCTGAGTGACTGCATGAAGAAACCCTTTAACAGCTTCCCCCAGTATCCAGTCATTTTGGGGAATGGTTGAGAAGGAACATGTAGAGCTCCTTGAAGACTTTGTACATTGCAGAGGAATCCAAAAAGTTCCCCTCTTTAGTTAGAGGAAAAGTATTAATCATGATTTTCTGTTTCATAAGAGGTAGACCTTTGTGATGTATTTAATGTTGTACTTCCTTAAAGCATCGGACTACTCAGCAGATCTGGCTAGAAGGCTGTCTGGTTGTGGTTGGTCCCATTACTTGGTACATTGCAGAGAGTCCTTTTCACACGTGTACAATTCTTGTAAATGTCATGTTTATTGTATTTCAACCCCCCATCTTTCCATTTCAGAGAGGTTTTGCAACTGTGTGACCCAGATTCCTCACCTGGGCGTCTGTGCTCCTTTTGGCAAGGATTGATGTAGTATAAGGTCAATATTTTGAATTTTATTTGAGGTCTTTAGTCGCAGGTTAAACCAATTATATGTATAGATCACTGCATTAGCATGATGAGAATGTGTGTGCAGATTTTTGCCTTCCCATTCTGACATCTGGAGCTGTATGGACATCTCAGTTAAGGATGAGTCTTCCCCATTACAATGTTGGTGGTCCTTTTTTAAACTTGATGAATAGTTCAAGGGAAACTGGATTATGGATTTGGGAGGCTTGAAAAACCTTTGCAGGCTCAGGTGTTGTGTGTGTTGAGTGCCTTTTTTCCTCAAGGAAGTCCAATCTTGCAGCGTTCTGAAGTTTTGTAGAAGCACAGAAGTCTTTGTCCATGTCTGGCTAGAGCACTCTGTCCTCCAGAGCATTAAAGGCCTAGTTGATGGATATTAAGAAAACTCCAGCATCTTGTAGGCCAACAGAAGATAAACCAGAATGGAGAATTTAACGGAAAAGTCCAGCTTAGAACTAAAAAAAAAAATCTGTTTTTTCACTGTCTGTTTTGAGTTATTTTAACATCTCAAAATCATTCTGCTGCTTAATAGAATTTTAAGATGATGTTCATCGTGCATACAGCTGCAGTCATAACAGATGGGTTATCCTGCCGTCAGGCGGGTCCTCGGTCGGCCGAATTCCAAAGTCTAGGTCCGGCGTCGGTTGTCGTCACTTCTTCCCTGACGTCAGTGCGGCAGGGGTATAAAAGAGGCAGCCGACGCCATTTTCTTCAGTTTTTGTTGCCCCAGATGTCAGGTGCCCCCAGAAGGAAGGCAAACATAATGTTATGCAAAAATGCAATGTTGATAAGTCAAAAACAGTAGTTGCAAGCAAATACACCATAAAAGAATACCCCAAAAAGTTTATATGAAAGGTGTTTGTCATAAGGCCTGTCCTAAGAGGGGATGGAGGGAGGGAAACCTGGACTGCAGCTGTATGAGCACTCGAACATCTACATTTATGGTAGGTACAAAACTGTACTATTTTCATCGTGCATACAGCTGCAGTCATAACAGATGGGTAAAATCCCAAAGCTAAGTAAGGGTGGTAGGCACTAAGTGGAACTAGGAGGGGCTAGGATGCCCTGCAGGACTGCTGTGGCAAAGCCCGCTCTAGATTTAGAGTATAGTAGAAGGTGATAGTGCTTGGAGAAAGTGTGCACTGAACTCCAGGTGGCTGCTTCCAAAATATCCTTGGTAGGGACCCCCCTGAGGAAGGCTGCAGAGGTAGCTGTGGCTCTGGTGGAGTGGGATCTGATGCATGCAGGCACAGTTTTTCCATGAAATGAGTAACAAAAGCGTATGCAGTGGGCAATCCATTTTGAAATTGTCTGTTTGGAAATAGCCTTTCCTTGAGCACCTGCAGCATAGGACACAAAGAGTTGCTCAGATTTCCTGAATGGCTTTGTCCTGTCCAAATAATAACGAAGTTGTCTGTGAATGTCCAAGGAATGTAGTAGTCTTTCCCCTTTGTTTTGTGGATTAGGATAAAAGGTAGGTAAGTGGATAGTCTGATTCAAAGCTACACTGGATACTACCTTTGGCATAAAGGTAAGGTTGGTTCGTAAGGAAACTCTGTCCTGATGGAAAATGATGAATGGTTGCACAGCCATGAGGGCCTGTAACTCCGAAACCCTGCGAGCTGAGGTGATATCCATCAGGTCCTGTTAATACTGCTTCTCATGTTGTTGTCACTAGAGCGGGTGCAGTGAGTACCATTTGTCTTGCTAATATGCAGCATTTCCATCAGGGAAGGGTCTATGGTTGCCTTATAGGCTAGGCAGATATCACCCCGGAATAGTCTGTAGGTCACAGACTGTAACGACAGGGATTTTAGTCCCTTGGCATGTTGGACACCTTGAATGTTCTTTGGAAGGTACCACTGCAGAAACATGATGGTCAAAGGAGAGGTTGCTGTCAACCTGTGTGCCCAGATCTCTTACCACGGATTGGGTACATACAATGTTGTTAATGTGGTACTTTGCAGGGACATCTCCCTTGCTGAAGGGGATGATGATGCACTTTTTAGCACTTAGCTTGAGCCCATGACTCTGGCACCAGTTGTTGGTTTGAGTAAGACCTTCCTGAAGGGTGACATTGTCACTAGGGGTTTCATTGATTGTGCCTGGCTTGCAGTCATCTGCAGACTTTGTTAGCCACACGCCTTTTGTTTTGACTTGTACTTCTGAGAAGTAAATTCCAGTAGGGGTCCCAGCACTGAGCCTTTAGCACTCCATTAGTTACTGGTCTGGAGGTGGATGAAGAGTCCCCTATTTTATCCGTGTGTGTTCTATTGGTGAGCCAGTTAGCAACCCACCTAGCTGTATACTGGTTTATGTTCAGTTGGGTAAGTTTATCGATGATGCCTGAGTGGTGAATGGAGTCCAAGGCCTTTGCTATATCTAAATAGGCAGTAGGCACACTTTTGCCTTCATCCATGGCTTTCTTGACTGTCTCGAAGTCCACCAAGTTCGGTAGATATGATCTCCCTTTGAAAAAAACAGACTGTGTTTAGAGGTCGCGTATATCCTTATTGATGAGGTCCATGATCATTCTGTCCATGGCCTTGCAAGTGAGGCTGGTCATACTTATTGGTCTGTAATTCCTGGGGTCAGCAGAGGAGCCCTTCTGTGGAGAATGATGACAGTGGCAGTTTTCCAATCTGCTGGAGCATACCCAGTGCTTAGTCTGCAGTTAAAGGGGATACTTGGAGGTGCTGCTAGCTCCTGCTTTAATTAATTCAGGATGCAGCCAGGGATGTTGTGTGATTCCATACAGGCTATGTTTTTTGCCTTGGAAGGGGCATTAAGGACCTGTTCTTAGAGATTTCTGGGGGAGGGCATGTGGGAGCGATGTCTTGTGGTATATTAGAGGGTGACAGGGAGAGAAGTTCTCACTGAACCTATCTGCCAGCAGGTTAGCAATATCACCAGGTTCAGTATATGTTGTGCTCATTTACAACAAGTTCAGTGCAAATCTGTTATTTTCCTTGAAGGTTGCGGATGTAGCCAAAGAATGCCTTATGGTTACCCTTGGCTAGGGAGGCCAGTCTAGATCGTAGTCTTTGGATTTTTTCACTAGGTGCCTTATTTCCTTATTTAGCCCAATAAGGTAGTCCTTTGAGTTAAGGGACCATCCTTCTACAGCTTTTGGACAGCAGTTTCTTCTGTTATATACCTGTTTATGGCAGATGTCCATGAGCAAGCCTTGTTTTACGTGAGTAACCTAATTTTATCATATCTGGTACAGCTGAGTTGATGCAGCTGTGGAGGTGTTCATACAAGGCACTGGTATAAACCTTAGCATAGGCATCCTTGCCATCGCTAAGGGTAGGGGCTAAGAAACTAGTAATATTGTCTCATAACAGATTATATTTGCTTTGGAGAAATTTTTTAGTTTAGGTCCAGCGGGGGAGGGTCAGAGTGTATTGATAATTCTAGTGTGACTGACTTGTAATCAGATCTCACTAGAGATGACTGTACACTTGGGGTAGTGCAATGATCACTCGTGTTAATGAGTACCAGATCCAGGATGTTTGAGTCCCTATTAGGGGGTGTCCACTGACTAGTCCAGAGCATTGACATTTACAGAGTTCAAAAGTTCAAGAATCTCTGGGCAAGTGCGTTGGTACAGATGTAGTTAGACCAATCTGTTGATGAGTAGTTGAAGTCTCCCAAAATTGGGGTATTTGTTGGTATACTGAGAGACTCCAGGAGGTCCAGGTAGGCATTGTGGGTGCCCTGGTTCATTGAGGAGGTCCTATAACTGGCGATAGTCTGAAGAGGAGTTTTGCCTATAGAGAGTTGTACATGGAGAAGTTTGAGGGACTCATTTAGATGTACCAATCTGGAGGAGTATTTATCTTTAATAAAAATAGATACTCCTCCTCCTCTGGATTTCCCACTCTTATCTGATGGTATGAGCGAGTGGAAGGCGTAACCCAGTATAACCAGTGTGCTTCTCGCAGCCTTGAACCGGGTCTCTGTGAGATCACAGACATCAGCATCCTGCAAGGTGAGGGCCTCTTCCAATGAGTGTAGTTTCAAGTTAAAACTCCTAGCGTTTAGCAGCATAACCCTGATGCTGATTTTTGAGGAAAGTTTTATGTTGGAAATTTTGTACTTGTGACATTGCCTAAAAAAGGCACTGGGTGGTAAGAGCCTTTGCCAGAAGCCGAAATCCTAGCGGTGAGAGGTGAAGACAGTCTCTGGGAAAGCATCAAGTTCTATTAACCATGTCATCTCAGGCTGACAGGAACTGGATCCCCTTAGAATGACACCAGAAATTAAGCCAATTATTGAAGTCTGTCATCTTTTGCTTGTATTGTAGCATCATCCTGGGTGAAGGTAGTGTGCTGCTTAAGGGTAGGGTCATACCTTTCTCGGACACATAATCTGAGAGCTCAGTCATGTCTTTTCATGTAGTCCACAGAGTTTCGTCTCAAGTCATTCACACGAACATGTCCTATGACAGAGTCATAACAGACAGTAAATGTTGCTGAGAGACTTGACTGCATGTGTGATGATCCGGATTCTGGCACCAGACAGGCAGCTAACTGTGACCTTCTCCTTATCCAGCCTGGTCAGTGGTGCATCAGTGTGTCTCACTATAGTCACCTATGACTAGTACATTTGGTTTTGTGTTATGCCTTAATAGCTTACCTGGTGAGACACTGGTATATATGTTTTTGTGCACTGTTTACATATGAGCGTTGTGTGGTGTGCTTGTGTTTGGGAAGTCTCTGTGCTTTGGGTAGGTTTTTAGAGAGGACAACTGCATATGTGGGGTTGTGTGTTGGTTGCATGGTAGATGAGTGTAGTGTTGTACGAGTGCTGACAACCTCCTTGGGGGTCAGGTATACTGACCAGCTGAGCAAGGGAGCATTGATTCTACGTTTTTTATGTAGATGCACCTTTCACATGTTGAGTTTGAGTATCGGAAAAGAAGTGGGTTGTCTGTGTACATGAGGCATTTGCTACTTGGTCGAATTGGGCATCTTGAGACAAAGTAGGCTGGAAAAATGGTGGGGTGATGTCCTTCCATGGTGCTAGATAAGAGGTGTGGTTGGTAACGGGGATTGACCAGAAATGGCCTGTTGGAGTTGTGTAAGGGTAGTCCCCTGGTATAGATGAAGAAAACTAGACAGGGTAGGTCAGAGGCTGTAGAACTAGAGAGGGTAGCTCAGAGGCTGTACTGATCTTAGACCGAAAAAGTCCCCTCTGGAGAACTGACTACAGCTAATGGAAATTTTACTGTTCCTATACCCGGCAAACAGTAACTGGATTTGCGTGATAGTGTGTAGTGCTGAGCGTTGTGCAAGCCTGCACAAATGTGGGGCTTTTAAAATAAATGAAGAAACCTTAATAGTGGACAAAATAGCCAGTCAAAAGCTTAGAACAGAGCCCTACTCCAGTGAGCTTCAACGGATGGGTCTGTAGCCACACACCTCCTCCCACAGGGGTGTAGAAGGCCCTCCCCTACAGTTTGTTAAATGTGCTGATTATTTTGTAAGAATTAGAAGAAAAATATTTTCTGATTTCTCTAAAAGTCACCGACGTCTTTGCTGCAGTCATGTCATCTTAAAGGGACAATCCCAGAGTTGAAAATTCGGGTCCAAGCTACAGCACAGCAAAATAACGCCCACTCTAATGCGTCACTTAAATTCCCTCCCTCGGTGTCAATTTTCTAGCAAATATCCTGTATACTTTCAGTTCCAGTGGTGCTTTGGCTCCTAATCCCAACTGTGCTTCATCTTTGTGTTCCTATCGCACTGTTATTGCACTTACTGCTTGGCTGCCTCTTTTCTCATTGTTGTATCTTTTTTTCAAAGCATCGGTCCACAAGTATTACATTTTCTGCTTCTCAATCCATGCTATTTCTCAAACTAATTATTCTGGTTAACTGTGAAGTTTTTTTTAAATATATATTTTTATTTATGTGCCAATATGTGTACTGTGTACGTGAAAAGGCAGTTTCACGGAATGGTCACGTTCTGAAGTTTGCAATGCATACAGTTTTTCTTGGATATAACCATGCAGACTTTCGCTAAATGTCCTGTATTGTTGCCCGTTTTTTTTTTCTGGTTTGTTTTTCATTACAATTAATTTTTTCTGACAAAACAGTAGTGAGTCAGTAATAACTGAAGTTAGGCAATACTGACAGGCATTTGTGTTTCTAACTTCGTACCCTTTAGTAAATTCATGCTTATGCACAAACTGTAATTCTGTCCAGCGTCTAAGTTTGTAAGAAGAATATTTAAAGGGGCTCTTTCCTGTACATAAATTCAGTCCTTGTCCTAGGTTTTACTAATTTTCAGTAAAAACTGTTTCTTGAAAGTCCCATGTGTTTCATATTAATAATATAACTTCTTTTGATACTTAAAAAAAAAACTGATCGTTTAACTTTTTGTACGCGTGCCGCTAAAACGCTCATTGCACCAAATGTCTAAAAATATATAAAACTGTGGCAAGCCCTTGTCCGAAATGCAAAACGTGCTGCTACAGTTATAGATAATTTCCTTTTTATTTGCGGTCATGTACAAAGCGCCGAAGCGCCGAAACGCGTATTGTTTCCACTGTAGTAACTGTAGCATAGCAAGTCCTTTGTCGGAAATGTATAATGGGCTTGCTACAGCTGCAAAACGGTCATTTCTGGGTTTTTTTCCTTTTATGGTTATGTTTGCGTAACAGGTTATGCATTAGCATGCGTTTTTATAAAGGATGTGCAGCCTGAAGCCAAATGTCTGTCATTATTTAATCCCTTCCGAATTGAGTGGTTTGCCAGAAAACCAAGAATTTTACCAGGAAGAGACCACACATATGAGGCAAAAATCTGGACAGTCAAAATGTAATTTGGTCATGTCTGAAGTGGTGAAGTGCTTACAGTTTTGGAATGTAACTGTAGCAAGCCCATTTTACATTTATGGCAAAGGGCTCGCTGAAGTTAAAAACAGATCATTTTCTAAAATTATATTTCTGGTTATTCTGGTGCATGTTTGTGTGTGTGTGTGTGTGTGTGTGTGTGTGTGTGTGTGTGTGTGTGTGTGTGTGCACGTGCAGCCATACTTTCACACCCCCTTTTTTCCCATTTTTGCACCTGGGGTTGAGGTGTCACTTCAAGTATATAAAGCCAAGGTTTACACCACGGGGGTGGGGGGGTGGGGTCTAGTCCTGCCACAGTAGTTATTCTACCCATCACACTTGCATGCACACTTACACCTATGGCCAATTTAGAATGTTTGATCTACCTACCACGTCATTGGAATGTGGGAGGAAACCAGAGCATATAAACAACAAACATGTAAAGCTTAGCATTTCAATACTGTTGTGCTGCTTATGTACATTTGTCAAGAGGTGACAACTGCCTTTGAATCATTGACTGATCTAATTGCTCTGTTTTGCTGTGAAAGGCATGGCTATATTGGAAGCAGCTGTAAATCATTGTAAGTTTTCTTCCCGTCTGCAGTAAAGGCAATAGAAAACTGTTTTACATCATTGTGTCTTGTTTACAGCAGCTTGAACTCCTGACTACATATTTCTGTGTTTGTTGTATGTCGTGAAAGTGTCGACAGATTCCTCTGCAACTTATGTGAGAAGTTAAGCTTAAAAAAAGTGGGCGGTCTTTCCCTTCCTTTGATACCAAAGTGAGGAAATGGAAGTTTTATAAAATACAAGCAGGTTTCAGGTACCTACACAGTACTGGAATCATATTGTAGGGATAAAAGCAGCCTAAGAGTTGAGTTCAACTGTGCGGGAAGGTGGAGTGTTTCTTTAAGGCTCACCTTAAAGGTGCTAAGGGTGTTGTTCTGCTCATACATGGAAGTTTTATCCAGAGGTGGGAATATGTTGAGAAGTCCTACGCTAACCTGTGTTTAAAGGATTAGATTTTTAAGTTGATTTTTCCAAAACCTTTTTTATGGAAGGCTGGGCCTTCCATTGCTATAAAGGCCAGATGAAAGACCTGACCCAGAATAGCGCATAGAGTAATCTGTCAGATATGGAGTACAAGGGCAGGCCTGCCTTTCTGCCCAGATGATTGTGCATCTTGCAACCATTAGGTTCATAAGTAAGTGCCCTTTCAAGCATAGCCAAAAAGCCATATTCAGTAGTTTCCTGTAGCCTCAAGGAGGGTAAAACTAGCTATATCAGGGAAGAATTTTAGGCTGCCCACCAACTGTCTAGGTTTACCTTGAAGGTGGCAAGGGTGCTACACTGCTTGGTTCATGTACTGGATGTTATTTTCAGAGCTGAGGAATTTGTTGGGGTATGACTCGCACCATTGTCTCATTTGCTGATGAAGGTTTAGTTCCTCTAACTGGAGAATGAGGTACAGTTTATTTCTATGAAGGAAGAGGCGATCAAAGATGGTTTGATCTTTCATGACTGAAAATGGTAGACACATTTCCATGGAGGAGTCTACATTAGAAACTGTGTACAGAAAAGAGGTGCTGCTAGTCTAACCTGATAACCAAGAATTTTGAGGGTCTGATCTTTTTAGGTGTGAATTTAAGGTGTCAAGATAAATAATATGATTAGACAAGTACTTACCAAAAGGCGCATTATATAATGTTTTTTTTGAGATATGAGTAAAGTATTAAGACTACTTTAGACATAGATTTGATGATGTTGGAAATTAGACGAGTCTGCTAGTAGGTTTCTGTACATCTGCAGATACATATGATAGCCAGACATTAAGGCATTCTCAACAAAAGTGCCTGACAGATGCACAGGAAAATAATTTTCTTGGGTGGCAAAAGCCAGGGTACCGTTTGGCTAGGCTTATATAGGCCCTTGGGCCAATAGCCTAGTACCTACCTATGAACCTATGGAGTTATTACCTCTATGGTATATGAAAATGTTTTGTTTGCCAAAATGAACTATACTATGCTTTTTCTTATTTGAGACTATTGTCCATGCATCAGTTAACTCATTCACTCCAGTGGAGATCAGGAAGCTTGCACTGTTACTTCCAAAGGGTGGAGCTTAAGCCTTTTGACAGAATCAAATTATGTCCTCACATTTCAAACAAATGTTCCATGTTTCTGGAACCATAGGGGCTATGAAAGAAGTATAAATGGCAAACTTCAGCATAAACTATTTTTACAGTGGTAGTATTCTTTAGGTTCTAGGTCTTAAATCAAATTTTATAAGTTATAATAAACACAGTAACTGAAATTTGTAATATTTCGTAAACTGACATCTCAGCAGCCACTCAAGTTACCCACACACGGTCAGCCAGCAGCATTTTATTAATCTAGCTGAGAGCTTTCGTATGAGGTTAAGGAGTTTTATCTGTGTTACGTGGCTGTTGAGATTTTTTTTTTTATTTTAATTTTTAATTTTACATTTGTTGACCGGGAAAGTCCGACTAGGCTCCACAGAGCCTGTTTTCAGCACAGTAGAGGCCCGGGGAGAAATGCTGCAGATGTGAAAATGTGAAAATATTTAGAAAAATGTGAACAAAAAATGAGAGACTGTTGAAATCTGCCTTCAGAGGGCATGATTTACTTCATATTTCAACTATTTTTTTTCTATTGAACTACCTATAATGTTGGTACATGTATGTTACCTTTATTTTCATTTGTGATTTTTGTACTTCCTATAATGTTGGTACATCAGTGTCATTTTACCTTGTTTCATTTGCGATTTTGTACTTCTAAATATTTTTGTACATTGTTGTTGTGTCTTTCGGCTTTTCCCGGTTAGGGGTCGTCACAGCGGAACTCCGGTCCGCTAATCATCGGTAGTTGATTTTTACGTGCCGAGTTACCAGCCCTGACGCACAACCTTCAATGAAGGTACGCCCATTCACGCACGTCTCCACGCAGAAGATGCTCTAGCTGAGAATCGAACCGGACACAGTATGTAATTTGAGCTTTTCTTCCCAGACCTGCTGAAAATGGACTCTTCTGACCCAGTCAGACCATCCTGGTAAACAAATGACAAATTGTATCAATTTATATTAATATCCTAAAAAAAAAAAAAACAGTTAATATCTGTTTACCTGCACTAGACAGAGGTCAAATATTAATGCATTTGAGTTTGCCATTGTATAAGGTGTAAGATGAAATCCTTTGAAACCTTGTACATAGCATGTTTTTGTAATTCTTGCTGCAAATATGAATAAGCAATGTTTGATGCTTAGAGGTGTCAATAGGTGTTATCTGCAGATGCATCTGTATGACATCACTCAGATGTAATGAGTTAACATGTGCCTAATGTTAGAGCAATTGTGAGTCTGTGGAAGATCTACCACTACCACTTAATTTACATTTAGCAGACTCTGATAAATATAGGTCAGGAATGTAGACCAAAAGGTCTTAGAAATGGAGGCCAAGTAGGTGGGGGCCCAGCAGTGAGCCCTGTTGTGTATCATTGATAGCGGTCTTGTTTTCAGGAATGTTGCTTGCAACTTTAACCACATGGGTTCTGTCAGTCCATTAGCTATCCAGTGCACAGCATAACAGATTTATAAATCTGAATATAAATCCTTAATTCCTCCATGGGGAATAGTGCCAAAGGCCTTAGTAAGGTCCCTGTACGCTTTGTGCCACATAAGTACAATCCACAGCTTCTGGTTACATTTTGAAATTTAATGAGGTTTAAGGACCTTCATTTGAAAAAACAGGTTGATGAGAGTTGAGTGATTTTTCAGTACCCAGACTAGTGAGATCTGTTGTGTGTTCCATAGCTATGCATATGAGCCTAGTGAGATTAATGGGTCTGTTACCAAGGTCTGTGGTTGGGATACTTTTGTGTAACAGCATTACAGTGGCTGTTTCCAAACTTCAAGAATGTAACGAGTAGGCAACTTCAGACTAAACAGGTTAAGTTAAGGGGATTTAGAAGGCTGTATTTGGCACTGATTATTGGGCAAACTGGAATATTGTCAAGGTCCATGGATGAGATGCTGGTAACTTTTGAGAGGCTGAGAGAACTTGTTCTCTGCTATTTAAAGGGGGTTTCTATGATTGTGGAATGGTTATAATTTAAAGTGGAGCAAATTTTGAACAATAATTTGTCAGCTAGTATTTTGGGTATCTTTCTTGGTTCAGAGTATGTATTGCTTTTGTGGACTAGCATCACATATTGTTGGTTGGTAACTTTTTGAGGTAGTGAAAGAAAGATATAATTTTTGTTTTTTAGTGGCTATTTTAAGTTAATATTCTGAGTTTCGTAAACGTTCCGTTTGGCTTCATTAGTTAATGCAGCTAGAATGAGACCTTATAAGCTTTAAGCATATTTTTCTTGGTATACATTTTATTTGTACATGTATTTCACCACAGGAGTTTATTTTTAAATTTCTCATTAAATTTGAAGTGGATACGGGTTGCCTTATTAATACAACTGTTTAAGTGGTAATAGAGACATAGGCAGCAGCTTTATCAGTGGGATTCATGGTGGAGGATTACAGCAGAATTTTATTGAGTTAAGATTTGCTTTTGAGAAGTTGTAAACACAATAGTTATTTACAGGGGAAATGTCTGTAGTTTTAAAGGAAAGCTTTGCTAATTTATGACCATATTTGTGAGGACTAGGTAAAGGATATTGAGGCCTTTAACTGTTTCTAAAGAATTAACCTAATGTCAAGGGAGCCTTGGCAATGCCATTCATTGATGGTGTAGATCAGCCACTTTGACAGGTAAAGTTCCCCAGTAGAAAACTTTGAGGTTTAATAGGGCTTTTAGTTAAGGTGTCAAGATAGTTATGTTCAGAATTTGACTTGGGGGGGGGGGGGGGTTATATGGCTAGCTTTAAAGGTGGAATTAGTCTTGTTTATGGTGATTTAGAAGCTCAAATGTGGTGTCCTGGGGAATGTCATGGGTGACTGTATCCTTGACAAATACTGCTACTACCACCAAAATTTTGATTCAGGCACTATATGATGGAATAGACGAGTGCTTTCATTGCTTTGAAACCATGTTTCAGTAACTGCACATGCTTGAATGTCTTAAAGCTGGAGAAGAGCCTCAAACATGGGCACTTTATGTTGAGACTTCTAGTGTTGCGTAGAGCCATGTTAATGTTAGAATGTCCAGCAGATGGACTCTGCTTAAAAAGGCATTGTGGAGCAGCAGAGTTTTTAGTAAGAATGTGAAAATTTGGTCAGAGAGGTGCAGACCATCCCTGGCAAAGCAGTAATGTTGGCCATCTCATCCCAAGCTGGCATGTATGTGGTACTTAGAAAGGCACTAGCTGTATAGCCAGTTACCTTATTTTTGAATCCCTGCATTATTGCAGGTGGTTGCAAAATACCATTCAAGGCAAATGTCTTTCCTGCCTGCAGAAGTGAATAGCAAGCTCAGTCATATCCTTCTGCATGTCCCTCTGGTTATAGTGTCTAAGGCCATTAACCCCCGTATGAGCTATATCCAGTCATAATTATTGTGTCATGATGGAGGGATCCAATAGCCTTTAGTTTCATTCCAGGTAATGGTTCCAGAACGACTGCTGTCACCCCATTCTTATCCAGCTTGGCAAGTGATCTATCCATATGCATGACAGTAGTCATCTTTACTAAAACATTACTTTGGTCATATGGGGTCTTTCTAGACCAAAAGGGCTTGGAATTTGCTTCTTTTGACTTTTTGAGGTATATGCAATAGCTGTGAGTGTGAACTGTGAATGAGGGTACTGTGAGTGTGGAGGGTGAAGATGGGTGCGTTGCTGTGTGAAGGAATATCTGAGGCTTCTTATTCTTTAGCCTGGGGAAGTGTTCTGTTAACCGCTTCAACAAATCTCTCTCGCTTTGTGTAAAAGTGGTCATAATCTTTTTTTTTTTTTTTTTTTTCATTTTTAAAGCCATTTTTAAGCCAGGTATTTGTTTTCCCTTCCTTTTGCCCAGGACTTGACCAGTGGTTCCTCTACATGCACCCATTTGGCTAATTTATTCCATGGGAGAGTAAGAGAAAGGCAACCCTCCAGGGTAGCTATGAGCCCTTTTATCCAGTCATTCTTGCTAGAAAGGTAGGTCCAGCCTCTTTGTTCCCCTTCTTGCGACAGTGGGTCATATGGAGCATGTCATGCATTGGTTGCCTTGACTGGAAGTGGAGGCATGTATGCATTCTCAGCAGGCTGCCGCTTTTTTTCTGTTTGGCTTGTTCTGTCAGCGCAAATACAATCTGGACATTACAAGTAGGAGATGCATTCAACCACTGCTATGTCACTTATGCTGTGAGCTTAGCAGACCTTATCCTCTGGGGATGAATGAGGTGTCATCGGACAATCAAGCTCATTTTCCCAGTGCAGCCCCTTAAATGTCAGTACAGTATTGCTAATTAAATATGGGGGGTCTTGGCTGTAGTCAGGAGTTCATGACTCATTGTTACCGGGTGAGGGTTTATTTTGCCAGGTTTGACTGACTAAACATTGTTTACTTTTCACCCGAGGTCAGTATATTCCATTTTTAAGCTATTTTCAGTCTGTCTAGTGCAGCCTTTGTGCTCTCCCCAGCCCTAGTACAGTATGCATTCTTATTCAGTGCTGTGATCATTTTTGTTATTGCTCTGCATTTTATGTAAAAGTTAGCAGTTTTCAGAATGGCTTACCTTGTGTAGTATCATGTAGCGCATGTTGTATTTGCCTGTGTGTACGTATGCTTTCCTTGTCCAAGAGAAAGGCCTCTCCCTGTGATGGAAAATTTTCCTCTGCTTCAGTAACCAAAAACCTAAGCCGTGTGTTTCCTCCCTTTTTGGGTCTTTTCCTTTCTAGTCTCCCGTCCCGTGCTCCCAAACCAGTAACCTATCTTTTGCAATTTCTGAGTTCAAACTTCAGTCATCAATCAATAGATAGATAAATGCATTGAGTAGTATTTCTATATTAATACCGATTTTATACAGTCATTGCACAAGTGTATGCTAATAATTGTAATGAGGCTATTTTATTTATGTGATTACCAAAAAGACACAAGTTCTTTAAGCTTTTATGGATTTTAATTCTTTATAGATTTTAAAATAAGATGAGACTGATTTAAATGCTTTTTAAAATGTACTGCTGTAATCTTGCAGACAGAAATCACCATTTCTTGACAAGAGCTTGTAGCTATTAATAAAGTGCATAACATATCTTAAAGGGAAAAGGCTTGATTGTGCTAGTGCTACATGCCTGTGCGTGTAACCACTGCAGTACAGTTGCAGCAACTGTAATATTGTAATGTAAAAAAGGGTGATTTACATCCAAGGTCCTGGTGTTGCTGTGCTGACAAAAAGGACTTTTTTACTGTTGCGTATCTGCTGGAGAGCAAAACTGTAATTGTGCATATTCAGTAACTATGCTTGTATATTGTCTTAATTTGAATTTTAGTTATTGGTTTAAAAAGAGAAAAATAGATTTATGTGATAAATACCTGCAATGTACTGTGACGACGAGACTTCCTGGAACAAGAGTTATCTTACAGATCAAGTTATGAGCTATATTATAAGGAGATGCTTATTCTTCAAGCTGACAGTAAAACTTTGACTGTTTGTTAAAAGACTGCAAGTTAATGATGATGGTTGTGCTGAAAGGAGAGCAATTTTTTCCTGTGCGGAAAACGAGACAAGATAAGTAGGGAAAATTGCCTGGCAACATAAGAACATGTAACAAGAACTCTAAAAGAAGTGCATAAAAGATTATGTGGATTGTTTTAAACTGCTGTATAAAAATGAGGGTGTGTATCATGTTTTAGACCATAAGGAAGTTTCCCTTGTGTTTATATACTGTGTACATTTTATTTCACTTTTAAAATTTCCTGCATTCCTGACTAACTTGAGTTCTTTATACTACCTTTGAATGCATCCATGACTCATAATCAGTGTAGCAGTCTTCCTTTAATGTGTTGCAGTGTAAGTAAATAATTTGATTTTAACTTTAACTATGACTTGCTGGTACTCCTAAGTCCCAGGCCTTCTATTCCGCTAATACTGGAGCTTAGTTGTGCACTCTGCTTGTCTAAGGATTTCCTCACCATGTCCATTTCAAGTTGCAGTTGTCTTGAGGCTGCTAGAATGCATGCCTTTATCAGCTTTCTGTGCATTCTTCTCAGTTGACTGCCTTGGTACCACAGCTTCCAACCTCAGTTTTACCCCCTTGGTTGAGCTGTCAAACCAACTGTTTTGACCTCTGTGCCATCAGCGTATGCAGGCTTTGTGAGATTGATAGGCCATGATCATCCATGATTTCATTAGGCTGCACCTCTCCATGCTTGAGGTTAGCTTTTCTGCCATTGATATTAATGCCCTTAAAGCTGATTAGAGTTCTGACCTTGGGATTTGATGCCAGTTCAGTCTTCTCGGGGTTGATCTTGGTGTTTTGAGTTATGGCACTAATGTTGATTCCTGTACTGAAGGTAATGTATCCAAGTACTGACATCAAGTCGAAGTCTCAAGCATGGTATCTCAAGTGACTTCATTGTTAGACCTCCATTCCTTCAAGGACAAAGGGAGTGTGGGGAGCTTGAGCATGTCCTGTCTTCTCCTGGTTGATTTTTATTTTCCTTCTGTCCTGTTTTTTTTCCTCTGAGATCACAAAAGAAGGCATGGTGCATGAAGCACCATAGGTGTTCGTTGGATTGTACAGCACCTGGCATGGATGACTGAGGTAGCTGCACCTTCCTTCCATAATTTGATGAACTGCTTCACATGTTGCTTGTGAATTGCCATGCCCCCCTGCCAATTACGTGAGCAATCTATAAGTTTATTTTTCAACAGTTTTTAAACAGTGCCTGATTTCACTCTGTAGGAGAAGAATTCTATACATTAAGTAACTGAAGTTTAGATGTGATCACTGGATGAGAGACTGGGATTATGTTGTACTACAAGTGTTTTTGGATAACAGAATATAATAAAATGAAAATGGAATAGTGCCGTTCTGGGTTGTTAGGTCAGTAGTGTCTTACATTAGTAGGAAGTCCTTTGAGCACTATCTAATTCAGAACATCATTTTCTAGTCTAGGTTAATGTTTTCCCCTTTTATTTTTTTCTTCAGGAAAGTACTATTATGAGGTGTCTTGCCACGACCAGGGTTTGTGTAGAGTTGGGTGGTCTACTCTTCAGGCTGCCTTGGACTTGGGTAAGTTTGTTTGTACGTTTTTTTTCTGTTTACTACATCAGGAGTGAGTATTTAATATTACAGTTGCAGTGTGACACTTGTTTATTGTAGTTTGCCCGCATTAAGAAAGAGACTTGATATTAAGAACACAGAGTAATCAAAACCAATTCTGTTACCAATATTAGTGTTGTATATTTAGGGATATGTTTTGATTATTTTTCATTAAAGTTAAGTTCTTAGTTTCATGAGTAGGCATCTGCTTTGATGAATGATAAAAAATGTTTGATCTGAACTTCACAAGCATACATTTTTGTACAGGAGGATTTGGCGGACTTGGAAATGGTTACTCATTTTGGTTAACTGAAGTGTTAATACATAAAGAAGAACCATTAGCTCACTTTCAGAAATCACCTTAAAATGGAAATGTTAAATGTCATGATTTCAGGAAATGATTCACAATAAAACATTGGGATAGAATTGTTTGTGGCAGTTTTTATAGTTTTGTGAGCAGCATCCTTTAAAAAGTATGTGCAGTGAGGTTGGATCCAGAATTTATTGCTGTTGATGAGCCTTTCATTCTGCAAAGGTTTGTTTACAACTTACCATGTTTTTGAAGTGCTTGGATCTCTGTCATTGCAGATCCATGCACGTGCATTTTTTGTTAACATTTATTGTTTATATATGGGTCAGTATTGTAACCTCGAACTGGCGTAATATTGAATGGTAGTACATTGAAAAGCAGTGTCAAACCAGCTTGTCATCAAAACGCAAGTAACAAAAAATGTAGTGTTCTTGCAGGCGAACAAGCCCTCCTTGCACCCCTGCATATTACATACACTAACTCCAGTTTGCTCCACACTGGGGAAAGGGCGAACACCTGATCCAAAGAAATGCCGGCATTAAAATGACAAGCCAGTTCAATGTTCATGTTCTGCCATTCAGCATTAATGGCAGTTTGATGTTATGAGGGGAAGTTGTATATTGCATGTTTGTGTTCTGTAACGTCTTTGCACCAGATTTACTTGCAATGCTGTAACTGCATTGCTTTCATGTATATTTTTTTCTCACCTTTGCCTCTGACCTATATTGTGACTGAAAAGATTCTCTGTGCCAACTGCCCCTCCTAGCTAATGTACTACTGCGTCCTGATTGCAGAAATGCCACACTTTTTTTTTTTTTTTTTTTTTTTTTTTTTGCAGTCATCATGAGTTATGCAAGACCAGTGGGTTAGCTCATAAGATGGCTCCCCAAGATGGGTTTTCTGAGACATTCATATTGAATTAACTGCTAAAGATTTAGTGTAATGTTTTTACAATACCTGATAAGTGATGTTTTTACAAAGAGGGCAGTTATGTGAATGCATAGTGTTTTGTTGAAAATTACTCAATTTTTCTAAAACTTGTTTGTACCTAGTTTTTGGTTTACTTGCCTGTTTTGCATAATGTTTTGACTTAATTTCAGGGTCCTCTGCACTGGCTAGAACAAATGGGCACATTCGTCTTGTTTTCATCTTTTGTTTTTTCTTTGAATTTTTGTGGTTGACATATGGTGTAAGGAATCTGAAAGTTTTATACATTTATATTCTGATTTTTGTGCTTTGTGATTAAAAGAAAGCACAGTATTAAAAAGATTGATAGAAATAAGCATAGTCATTGACAGCATACTGAAAATAATGAGCCTTAAATGCAATGATAAAAATGGAGAAGAGGTGAAGAAATGCTCATACTGTCTTCCTGTGAAAATAGGAAAAGAGGAGGAAACAAAAGTGCTTATGCAGTATTAGATGTAGCTTATTGAAAGGTAGTAAAAACATTGGTCACAGTATCAACCTTGTATTTAATGGTAAATATAACAGATAGACATATTTAAATGAAGGAGGAAGGTAGATCCTTAGTATAGATGTTGGACATTGCATTGTTTGAGGAAACCTGACAGAGTAGACATCTCTAATCCCCTGCATTAGGGCATGTGTGGGCAACTCAAAGTATAAAGAATTAATTAGGGAATTTAATGACAACATAACCTATAACATATAAAAAAATAGTAACTCCCTGCAGAATGTCCCTTCATATACCAGTTGATAGGATGAATATCTGCTTACGGTAGGTGTAATGTAGCTTAATTATTTCATGTACTGGCATATTTTTGAAATCTGAATTGGGTAGTTGCAAGAAGCTGAATATTTGGTTTAAGGTTGTCTTTGTGCTTAGCATTGTGAGGGGAAAGGTAGGTGATGGTTTGAGAGTAACACATTTCTGCTTTTCATTTTTTCATATTAATTGTACTTTATACATGATCTTCTTAACAGGTACAGACAAATATGGATTTGGGTTTGGTGGAACCGGAAAGAAATCTCACAACAAACAGTTCGACAGCTATGGAGAGGTATGAAAACAAGCACATTCTTTGTGACTTCTCTGTAACAATGGCATGAACTATGTGCTTGCTGTTCAGTCACCTGTATAGTCATTGTTATCCATATATTTTTCCCCTTCCTGGAGTTTGTCCGCAATCATAAAGTATGTGGAAACTCCTTTTATACCCCGAGTTTTTCTTTTTTGCTACTAGCCATGAAATCTCTGCCATGTTTTTATTCTGTTTTGAAAATAGAGATGTTCGCCTTAACTAAACTAGTCATAGCCCCTCTGACCAGCCAGTTTCCAAAGTTAAAGGGCACCTTTCACATGTTGCCAACTGTCAAGCTTCAACACAGCACCATGCAAAGACCGTTTGATCACAAAAAAGTTTCTGAGCTGCTTTTTTTTTTTATCGGTCTCCATGTAACAGTCCGTTGGCTAGCAATCTTTCAAAGCTGTGCAGATAAGTCCCCTTTTGGGGAAAACATTTCACTTATTTTAGTTTTCTGAGAGAATTTTTTTTTTAACAGTCACTGCATTTCTAAGAGATGCATCTGTAAATGTTAATGTGAACATTTTTGAAAAATCCTATTTTATTTAACAATTCGTACTTTGGTTTTGTGTATATGGGGCAGGACCTATCTCAGAAGCACACTTAGCTGACTTGTCCATGCTTTCTCTGCTTTTGAGATCTCTTTCTGGGTTAAGCAGTGGTGCAGTCCATGGTCTTTGCATTTTCCCCTTCTCCTATCCAGAAGAAGGAAGGGGAGGAGGAGAGACGAGTGTTAGACTGACTCCTGTTGCACTTCAGCTGCTAGTGAGGGACTCTGCAGTGGTCACTTGTTGATGTCTTCCTTAGATAACCGTTAATATTCTGGACTGTTGGGTTAGGGAACATAGGGAGTCAACCTTCCAGTCTCTTGTTAGTATTTCTATGGGCAGAGACCATTTACTGAGATTTGTTATGCAACGTATTGGTGTTTTTCTTTTGACTATTTTCTTTCATGAGTACAATTCTCTGTTGTGTATGGATAAGGGACGGTTTTACATCAGGAATTTCTTCACTCTGAATATTCTGATTCCGAGGAATGTAGGGTTTCAGGTTTCCCTCCTGAAGATCTTTTTCAAAAACCTTTTGAAAGCATTTTTCAGTGGGAGCGGAATGAAATTTCTGTAAAACAGCAAATGTATTATGGTTTGTTAGTTAGAAATGTCAAGTTTTGCAGCTGTTCCTCCTGTGTTGCTTGCATTAGGAGGATTTCTTCATGGCTTCTAGTTAACCTGGCAGTCGACTTCCTGCTCCCAGTAAGGCAGACATGTCAGAGTACGTCAGACTCTTCAGCATTTTTCAAATTCTAAAGCACACCTAACTGTGATGTCTTTACCTAAACTGCTTCTGCAAAAACATTTTACTGCTGCTAGCACCATTTCCCCTGGCAAGTGTGGAAAACCATTGGATAAACTGAGGAAGAAAATGTTTTCATTTATTACTTTGACATTGATTTTAAATTGTAGGACTGATATGCTTAATGTTTTTACAGTTACCTTTTCAGAACATGCAGAATTCAGTGTTGATCTTCCCTCCTAATGGGATCAAAACAGAAGTATTCACATTTCTTGTCTGCTTCTCAAATTACAAAGCATATTTTAAGTATGCTTATGATGCTGCTGGTTATTCCTCAAGAACTGCTGTTTTTAGTTTAGTATTGGGAAGATTACATTGGCTTGGGGCTCAGCATTTTCCTGAAGATGTGATAAGGAGTTGTTGCTGGGTCCTTCTGCAGCTGAGGTGTTAAAGTGGGATGATGGGGAAAGATTTAGTACAAGGAGTGATTCAGATTTTTCAACCTTCCTTTCTCCAAAGGAAATACATTTCTCCTCTGCCTCAACTCCCTAATGGTCATTTTTAATCAGCAAGGTGATGGCAAACATGATAGTAAAAACAATAGATAGGAAGCTCTGCAAATTAAACCCTCAAAAAATCAATGACAATCACCCTTTGTCAGCATGATGGTAGACCCACTCAGGCGTCTTCCCCTACTTATCCTGGCAACCTCTTCTTCACTCCGAAACTTCTTCCCTTGTGGTGTCAGATTGTTACAGGCAGATAAGTTCTGAAGGTAATTTAGCAATGTGAATGTCTCCCTCTGTCCTTCCTTGGGGATTACTACTTGGCTCTTTCCTCTCATTCTGCACCAGATGCTGGTCCATCGAGTTGCAGACCCTGTACCTCTCTGCCACATGGGAAAAGGCTTTTATTCAAAAATATTTTTAGTTTTTTGGTACTTGGGATGTCTCCATTCTGGGACAGCAATCAAGGAGACTGAATCCTCACCACTGACACTGGAAAGGAATGCTCACTTGGAATACAAATGGATACCCTTAGTATTTACAGATGCGGACCTCTGTGCATCAAGCACAATTTCTCTTAAGAGCACACAAGGAACACAGTCAGCCCGGGGTCTAGATTTCTCTGTCCATCTCCCTCCGGGTCCCAAATAAAACTCCCCACTGGCACAGCTTCAGAGTTGAGTCCTAAGTCAGCTACCTTGCAAGGGTACCTAATTATACCGAGTGAAATTAATATTAATACAGATGGTAGTGTTGACCAAACGGACAGGCCTTCAGAAGTGGCCAGAGTTATCACCAAATAAATATGTGCACACACTCCCAAAACTTAAATATTTTCTAAAAACAAGACAAGCCAGAATGAGAAATTGAAGTATATTTAATAATAAATAATAAAAGAACATGAAAATACTAAGTTTGTGTTTACAGTAAACAACAAAATTTCTGTCACAGGAAATATTTAAGATAACACAGCTGGAAAGTGTCACAAAGTTGCAGAAAAAAAAAAACAATACTTAATTCTTACTGTATTTTGCTGACTAATCTAAAGAATTACTTGTCTTACTTACTGAATAAAGCAAGGCAGGATAATGTGCGTGGTACTTGTTGTCAGATCCAAGACTGAATACAGAATGCTGAGAGCAGTCTCCTGCTAATATCTAAATATTATTTCTGGCTTACAGAATTACATCCCACACATCTGGTCATCTAGCTCTGTTTCCCATACAATCCCCCATTACTAGAAGCTGCCAGGGATTAGCACCTATGTGCTACAATACACACTAGACCTTTAGCTGAGTTTTATTAAAGCATCTGGAAGCCATAGAACAATAAAACCATTCCACTCTTCCCACAGAAGCTGTAATCTATTCTCTACCACAGACATCGCGTCTATGGCTCTATTCAGATAACATCTTTATGGCTTAATCCATAAAGTAATTTAATTTCAGACATATTTTAATGTTTGAGATTAACCTCTTCTCTTCCAGTATTCTCTGTTAAAACATATACATTTGCACTGTTGGTACGTTTTAATGCAAGCAAAGCTCACAAATACATTTTCAACATAAGCATCTGTACAAATCTGTTAGGTATACAAATGACATAATTTACAAAACTCCAGCTAGCTGTGCTGGCATATGTTATACATCCACTGTCCCAGTTCTGACATGGCTGGCAGTACTTCCTATCGTCACAGTACCAAGAAGGGAAGACTTCTGTGGAAGCTTCTACTGGGCGTTTATCTTTTTAAATCATTGTGAAGATTCTGAAATTCAGAGTGTTATTCCTTCAGTTCTTTTTTTCATTCTCCCCCAGTCTTTATAATAAAGCTAGATTTTAAAGGATGCCTGTTTTCCCATTCCCATTGGTGTGCTGTTCAGGTATTTAAGTTTGTCTGATTTACATTATCTGGTGTCTGTCTTCAGCTTTTTACAGCACCAAGGATGTTCACAGAGTGTCTTGCTTCAGTCATTGCTTTTTGCAGAGTTTAAGGCATTTACATCATCTTTGTATAATTGATTCATCTTTGCAGACTTTTTTCCCAACGGTCAAGAGTCTTTACAAACTGCCCAGAATCAACTTCTCCATCTGGGTTTTCAAATCAAACTTCAAAAATCTTATCTTTTTCCACAGAATTTTATTACTGGGATGTCTGTCAGGCTCATTCAAGGGGCAGAATCTTTCTTCTTCCTCCAAAGTTGTGATGCCTCACCTCTGGGCCAATAATCGAGGAGCCTCAATGCTCACCACTGGCACCTGTGGGCAACATTCACTGCTAGGATAACCGGTTACACACACAATATCTCCAGATGCAACTCTCAGTATCAGGCATAATTTCCCTTAAAAGCACATGGGGAACACAGTAAGTTCGGGCTGGTTTATTCCTCTCTCCAGACCGCCCAGTAAGACTCCCCCAAGTTGAGACCTGAGCTTAGTGTCCAAGTCAAGACCTCCAGCACCCTCTGTTCAACCAGTGCTTCGTGTCCCTGCCCATTTTAGCTGACACACGCAGTCTTTGAGGTTTGATTTACACATACACATACATGCACACACACGCCTGGGAAAGGCTGGCACAGGTTTACTAGCTATGCTTCCTTCTGCTCAGACTATAAGGTAGTTAAGACTGCCACTAGACACTCCTGCCAGTTACCTTAAGGCTCTTCCAATGGTACCCAATATTACTAAGTGAAATTAATATTAATACAAATGGTAGTTTGATCAAGAGCAAAGTTATTAGGAGTGGCCCACACAGTGTCACCAAATACATATGCAAATACTTTCACAAGTTGAACATCTCCACAAAGATCAGTCACAGTGAAAGGTTTCAATATATTTAATAATAAATAATAAAAGAACAAAACAATACTAAATATCTATTCACTGTGACAGAGTTCAAAATCACAGGAAATATTTAAAATAATATTGAAAGACAGACTCGGACAAAATAAAGAACAATATCTAAACTAAGCTTCACTATATTGCTGACTTAATGTAAGAGAATTACTATTCCTTACCTAATAGAGCAAGGCGGATGATGTGGTGAATGGTCCTTCTTGTTCGCACTAAGAGACTTCTCAAAATATCTAAAAATATCACTTCTGGGATAGCTTGCAGAACGACATCACTTCTGGTCATCTGACTTCTAGTTCCCATGCAAACCCCCATTGCTGGAAGCCGACAGGATTTAGCACCTTCCTGTAAAAATGCACACACAAGGGCTTTTGTGCAGATCTGTGACAGGTGCTGGAAGTCATAAAACAATTTCATACCTCCATGCTTCTAGAGTAGTAATTACTTCACCCCAAAAACAATACAGAAAGCTTTTAGTACAAGCTTTATGTCTCTGGCTGCATTGAAACCTGTGAGATAGCATCTTTGTCTTACCCTGTAAAGTGATTTAATTTCAAATATATTTTAAAGTTTGCTGGACTGAAGTTAAACTCCTGTCTTCCAGTTTCCTCTGTTAAAACCTATACATTTCTGCGTTTAAAATAGTGTATGTACATTTCTGTTCTCTCCAGTAGGGTGCACTGTGGATACATTTCAAACACAAGTACTTTACAAATACCTTTTCAACACAAACCTCTGTACAAATCAGTTTGATGTACACACGACATACAGTTTGATATTCACAAATGACAAACAATTATTTACAAAATTCCATCTAGCTGTGCTGGCAGCACCCCTATCATCACACCTTTCCTCCCCTTTGAAGACTCAAGCTAGTTTTTCAAGTGCGCTTTGAGAAACATTGCTTGAGAGGAATGAGCCTGTCTGGGAATGCATTACCCCATACCCTGTCGTGACATTCCATCTGCCTTTGCATTGCTGACCCTGTTACAGTGTTGCACTGTTGTATCATATGCCTGCAACCTTAGGCTCTACCATAGTAACTTGGGATTTTGCTAGCTGGCCCCCTTTAACTGGAAATCCCCCCTCAGACTCTTCTCGTTCCTTACTGCAAATACTCAGTACAAGGGCCTCCCTGTCATGGTAAGTTTTCATCATGTTAACATGGTACAGTTTGTGCCTCTGCCTCCTGCCTAGCAGTTCTTCCTTGTAGATAACATCTCTAACCTTTCTTAACACTTTGAATGGTCCTTCCCAAGCTGCCTGCAGCTTATTGTGTCTAACAGGAATGAGAGCCATAACCTGCTGCCCCACAGCATGCTCTCTGGCTCAAGCATTCCTGTCATACCAGACCTTTTTCTGCTGTTGAGTTTCTGCCAGGTTCTTCTGGGTGAAGTCCATGAGTTCCCTAAGCCTTGTCCTGAGGCTTGGGACATATGCCACAACATACTCTTTGTTCATAGGTAGGTACTAGGCTATTGGCCCTAGGGCCTCTACAAGCCCAGCCAAAAAGGTACCCTGGCTTTTGCCACCCAAGAAAATTATTTTCCTGTGCCACTGTTGAGCAGAGCCACAGAAGTGATCCCCAGGGTGAATTTCCTATTTCCCATCCAATCATCAAGATTTTTCTTGGAGTGCTAATGAGGAGCTTTGTTTGATATAGATAGGTAGTTTATTCCAGAGTATGAGAAGTCTCTGGGACAGGAATCTATCCCTCCGGCATGTTCTGTTTATTGTGGTGACAAGGTTAATGTCCCTAGAGTGTTTAGCTCGGAGGGATTGGGATTTCATGAGTGGAGCATGTCCAACTGCTCTGGGTTTGACATAGCTTTGTGTATTAGGCAGAGATCACCTCTGAGTAGGCGATATGTGACTGAGTAAAGCTGGAGTTTTTTGAGATGGTCTGCGTAGGGCATCTGTTTGAGGCCGGTAATCCTCTTTGTGAGGTATTTCTGCGGCCTTTCCAGTTGTTGTAGATTTCTTGTGAGGTACATACCAACAAGGGCGTTGTACTCTATAATGGGTCTAATGAGTGATGAGTAGCGGGGAACAATGAACTCTCTTTTTCTGGATGAGAAACCTTTTGTGATGTGTGCCACGTAGAAGGATTTCCTGACTACTATGGCTATGTGATTATCAAAGGAGAGACTACTGTCCACCTGTGTCCCAAGGTCTCTTATCACACTTTGTGTTAAGTATACCACCGCCTATGTGGTAGTTCATGGATACAGAGTTTTTACCAAAGGGGATGACAATGCACTTTTTGGCATTGAGCTTGAGACCATGGCTTTGATACCAGGCATCTGTCTCAGTGAGGCCCTTTTGCAGGATGTCTACAACGTTAGGAGTTTAGATTATGGCTCCTAGTTTGCAGTAATCTGCGAACTTCGTTAGCCAAAGACCTTCTGTGTTGGCCTGTACTTCAGAGAAGTAGATACCAAACAGGAGAGGACCCAGGACTGAACCCTATGCTACTCCACTTGTCACTGGTCTTAAGTCGGATTTGGAGTCTGCTACTTACACAGTGTGGGTTCTGTCAGTGAGCCAGTTGGCAACCTATCTTGTGACATTGGAATTATAGATAAACTCACTAAACTAGGTATAAATCCCTGAATGGGGGATGGTGTCGAAAGGGGTCTATATCAGAACATCGAAGTTTTAAAACTTTGAATGTTCTATTATCAACCCGTTTTGAGCAAACGCTAAAAATAGCGAAGCTGCAGAACATTGAATTCTTTCCTAGGGAATGAATTTGGTTGGCCGGTTCTGTGGCTTCGCTATTTTTAGCACTGTGGTGGAAATTTACGGATCAGGTTCAGGTAAGTGTGCGATTGTGTGGTTGCTAGGATTAGAGTGCGGGTTAGATGAGTTAGGGTTAGGGCGCGGGTTAGGTGAGTTAGGGTTAGGGCGCGGGTTAGGTGAGTTAGGGTTAGGGCGCGGGTTAGGTGAGTTAGGGTTAGGGCGCGGGTTAGGTGAGTTAGGGTTAGGGCGCAGGTTAGGTGAGTTAGGGTTAGGGCGCAGGTTAGGTGAGTTAAGGTTAGGTGAGTTAGGGTTAGGGCGCGGGTTAGGTGAGTTAGGGTTAGGACGTGGGTTAGGTGAATTAGGGATCTGAAGTAGTTACTTCATTTGCTCTGCAACCTGTGGGCATCGGATCCGACTTCGGATCCGAGCCGGCAGCTTACCAAGCTCCAAGATCCGAGCTCCTAGCTCCTCCCCCTACCCATAATCCCATGCTACCAACCACATTACCTCAGATCGTTTTTTGCCGCGGCTGAAGAAGCTTTCCTTTTGAAGATCTCCTGTCTGGGTGAGATCGTTTCTATCTTTTTTCACCAAAAAAAAAAAAAAAAAAAAAAAAAGTTTCAAAATCATGTGTGTGTGGTAGTAAACCTTTCTACCCCTTTTTAGTGTTAGTTTTAAATTTTACTGGTACAGTTAATTAGTTTTTCTTTGTCACTCCCCCTCCCCCCTTAGCATTTGGGGGTGTGTGTGAGTGCTTTAACATGGCGGAAGGGCCTAAGGCCATTTTTTCCAAATGTACTGAGTGTGGCCACAAGCATTCCCCAGCTGATGGCCACACTCAGTACGTTTTGTGCCTGGGGGCAGCCCATCTCTCAGAGGCCTGCCAGATCTGTGCGGCCTTTAATCCCCAGGCACTTCGGGATAGGAAGAACAAGCTGATCCTGGCGGGAATGCTCCCCCAGGAGTCAGCTTCTTCTTCCTCTCCTGTTCGGGCTCCGGCTGCCTCAGCGGCCTCGACGCCCTCTGTTCCCTCAGCTCAACCCGGGACTCAACCTCCCACTTCGGGTTTGAGCTCTGGGGAAACTAGTGCCTCCTCAACTAAGGAGAAGAGGCACAAGGATAAGGAGGGACATAGATCCCATAAAAGGCGGGCCGAGTCTCACCCCTCGGCTCTGCCAGCAAAAATAACTAAGTCTCCTTCGGGGGTCTCTGGATCCTTCTTCTCTCGGCTCCGTTCGCCTAGCTTCTCGCCGGAGGAGGAAGATCAGTCTCCCTCGAGGTCGTCGAGGTGGCCCTCCTGGCCCGCCTCGACTACCTCTTCCAGGTCAACTAAAAGCATCTCCGAAGCGGATATGGATCGGATGATGTGTTGATTCTTACAGACCCAAATGCAGATGGGGGTGCTCTTGGCTCCCCCCCCCTCTGGGGGGGAGCGCGGTCCCCATGTTTGCCCCGATCACTCCTCCGACTCGCTTTCAGATCTCGGAGTCATCGGATCCGTGCCCATTCGGACCCAGGGAATTGGCGCCGATAGCGCTGGTCTCTTCGCCGACTATGCCCTCGAGCTTGTCGGATCCGAACTCTCGGGGCCGAGGGCTGAGCATCGGATCCGAGGGAGGAGTTGTATCTTCGGAGCTGTTGGCTTCGGAGCGCACCTCTCTCTCGGCGCCGACCCCGATCCCTTCCTCGGAGCCGAGGAGATTGCTCTCAGAGGCTGGCAAGGGTGATTCTCCTTCGGCTTTTGAGGTAGTGGAGAGGGTACTGTCGAGATCCTCCAGATCCCCGGTTCGGGCTTTGGATCCACCCGTACCCCCACTGTATGAGGGTCTGTCTTTCATCATCCGACCATCGGGACAGCCTGCCCAAGCCCTCCAGCTAGTTCGTGTTTAGGAACAACCCGTGGACGAGCCCTCTTCGGATAGCCCCACCGAGGAGGTTCCTCGGAAACGTCGGTGTAAAAGGAGGCACCTGGACTCCTCCGAGTCCGTTACCACTGACACGGACTTAGATGATAAGGAGGGTTCCCCAAGGTCACCCCCTGAAGATGTCTCCTTTGGAGACATCATGGAAATGTTGCGTATTAGGGGGGGGTGGTCTGCCCAAAAACCTTCCCTTGATGAATCCGTGTTCTTGGAGGCGTTTGAGGCAGGCCCATCTACTTCCTGGCTGTCCCCTCCGGCCGACCCCCTGATGGACTTAATTACCACCAGGGCGTGGAAGGAGCCCGACACCGTGGAGCCAATACCTAGGCGTCCCGACAAAATACTAAGCCCCCCCACAGATGGGCAATCATGGGCCGAAGGATCCCCTGTTGATGCCATGTTGGTGGCGGCGGCCACCAAGAAAGAACTCGCTCAGGAGAGTTCTCTGGTCCACCCGCCAGATAAAGAATCTCGAGCGTTGGACCGGATTGGGAAACGGATGTTTGCTTCAGCGACCTTTTCTATAAGGGCGCTGAACTATTTGGCACATACCATCAGGCTACAGCGAGACTTGATCAAGGAATATGCTGCAGCCCCCCCAGAGTCCATGTCGGTCGGAGACAGGAATGCGTTTACGACACGAATGGCCACTCTGAAATCCATCTCCAATACGTCTATGCGGCTCCTCTCTCATGCTTCGGAGGGAGCCGCTAGAACCAGCGGAGCAGGGGTCGTCTTACAACGTCACGCCTGGCTCCGTCTTTGCAACTTCGCGGATCCCTTCAAGGCGTGCTTCGCGAACGCCCCCTTTGACGGTTCTGCTCTTTTCGGCAAGACCGTTCGCAATACGCTGGTCCAAAGCGAAAAGGACGGGAAGACGCTGTCTGCCGTCGGAGTCCGCTTCTCTAGTCCCCAAAGATCCTTCTCCAGGAATCAGAGGGGACAAAAGAAGCTGTGGTTCTGCAAGTCTCAGCAATCCCATCCAGCTGAGGACCACTCGTCCTTTAGAGGCAGAGGACAAGGTGGACGCCGGCCCAGAGGCAGAGGGGGGCCGCGTAATTTCGGGTCTAGAGAACCTTTCTCGGACAGACCCGCGCAACAGCCCTGAGGGCTTGCCCGACTGTCCCTCTCTGAAGGCAGTCGGGGGGCGGTTGACGGAGCACCTGTCAAACTGGGAGTCCCTTACAACGGATCGATGGGTGCTCCGTATCATTTCCAGAGGTTACTTCATTCCTTTCCTAAATCTTCCCCCCAAAACCAGACACCTCCCCGATGTACCACCCGATCAGAGGGAGGCGGCTTTAGAGATTTTAAAGCTGCTAAGAAAAAGAGCCATCCAGCCCGTCCCCCCAGATCAGTCCGGATTGGGTTATTACTCAAGGTTCTTTTTGGTGCCAAAGAAAACGGGGGACCTCAGACCCATCTTAGACCTTTCCGCTCTGAACCTGTTTATTCCCAAGGAAAAGTTCCGGATGGTCACTCTTCAATCTATCCTCCCCCTTCTGCGGGAGAACGACTGGATGTGCTCCATAGACCTCAAGGATGCGTACTACCACATTTTAATGGACAGACAATCCAGGAGGTTTCTCCGCTTCCGGCTCGGAGCCAGTCATTATCAATTCAGGGTTCTTCCATTCGGCCTCACTTCAGCCCCCAGAGTGTTCACCAAAGTCATGGCGGTGGTTGCTGCCCACCTGAGACTAGAGGGCATTAAGGTCTTCCCGTACCTAGACGACCGGCTCCTTACCACGACCAGCAGGCATCAGCTCTCGGTAGCGAGAGATTACGCACTGACTCTAGCCCACAACCTAGGCATTTCAGTAAACCTGCAGAAGTCCTGCCTCTGCCCCACTCAAGCCCTGGAATTCAAGTCCAATGGTCGCTCTTGCTCCACCCATTGAACACGCCCATACCGCTGAGCAGAGTTTGCAGGGACTCCCTTCTTTGGTGGTTGCATGCGTGGGAACTCAGAGAAGGGAGGCCCTTTGTGATCCCCCCGGTCGAAGCCACGTTGACCACGGACGCTTCTCGCCTCTGGTGAGGGGGGCATTGTTCAGGCAGATCCGTTCAAGGCACGTGGACTCCCCTAGAGACCGCATTGCATATCAATGTCCTAGAGATGAGGGCGGTGCTTTTGGCATTGCAAGCTCTCCACGACCTTCTTCCCCTGGGGACTATTGCGATCCAGACAGACAACATGTCTGTAGTCTGGTACATAAACAAACAGGGAGGAACCAGATACTACCCCCTGCGTCGAGAGGCCATGAGAGTTTGGGAATGGGCGATCTCCACCAACCGTTTTCTGTTAGCAACGCACATCCTGGGACGATCCAACATATTAGCGGACAAGCTAAGTTGGGTGCTTCTCACTCCATACGAGTGGTCTCTGAATCCATCTGTTGCGAAACAGATCTTCCACAAATGGGGTCAGCCTCGCTGCGATCTTTTTGCTTCTCCTTTAAACACAAAATGCAGCGGGTACTTCGCAATAATTCCCCCCAGAGACGCTCTGGTCCATGCTTGGCCTCCCGGGCTCCTTTATGCTTATCCTCCCCTTCCTCTCATGATGAAGTTCATTCAGAAAGCCTGTCGGTTGGGGAGCAGAGTTATCCTCATAGCCCCATTCTGGCCTCGGCAGATTTGGTTCCCCTTTCTGCGGTCTCACAGTGTGGCTCCTCCGTGGATTCTGGATCCCAGTCCAGAACTGATTTCTCATCCCGCAGATTGCCCAACACCCAACCTGGTCAACCTCAAGCTTGCGGCTTGGCTGATCCAGTTCCATTAATGGCTAGGACTCGCGGTATCTCATCTCCCGTTAAGGCCATTCTGGTTGCGGCTCATAAGCCATCTACCAGAAAACTTTACAACAGTACGTGGAAACTTTTTTCCATTTGGGCTGAAGATAAGGGCTTGGACCCATTTACTGTCCCTATCCCGACCATCCTGGACTTCCTCTCGTTAATCTTTCAACAGGGAGCAAGCGCTTCTACGGTTAAGGTACAATTGGCAGCCATCTCCCATTTTCATGTGGGTGATGGCATAGTTTCCTTAGCATCTACAAAGTTGTGCAAAACCTTCTTGCGAGGCATCTTCCTTTTAAATCCACCAATAAAGTCTGTGTTTCCCCCATGGGACCTCACTCTAGTCTTGCAAGCCTTAACGAGTCCACCTTTCGAACCTGCGGCCTCAATTCTGTTGAAGTTTTTGTCATGGAAAACAGCCTTCTTAGTGGCTATTACTTCGGCCAAAAGGGTTTCAGAATTACAAGCCTTGTGTATGAAGCCTCCTTACCTTATCTTTCACAAAGATAGTGTCCCTCAGGACTAACCCATCTTTCTTGCCTAAGGTTGCTTCAGAAGCAAATATAAATCAATCGATAAATCTACCAGTGTTTTTTCCCACATTTCAGAACAAGGGAGAATACACATTACATAAATTGGATGTACACAGACAGCTGCGTTTCTACTTGCATAGGACTAGAGAGTTTCGCAAGTCGGACCAGTTATTTGTCTCGTATACAAAAGCAGCCATGGGTAAAGCCATTTTCAGAGTCACTGTAGCAAATTGGATTCGTCATTGTATTATTCAGGGGTATATATCGTCTGGCAAACCCGCCCCGGTTAATATCCGTGCTCATTCTACAAGATCTGTAGCCACCTCAACAGCCTTCTGGTATAGGGTTCCAGTGGACGACATATGTTCAGCAGCTACTTGGTCCTCTTCTCATACGTTCATTTCTCCTTATAAATTAGATGTGATTTCGAGAAGTAGGGCTTCTTTTGGCTCCGCGGTGCTTCGGAATATCCTTCCGTAAGGACCACCCAGGTTCTTATAAGGTAGCTGGGGACTCTTGTCCCACAGGTTACAGAGCAAATGAAGTAACTACTTCAGATAAAGAAGTTATGTACTCACCATAACGTTCCATCTGAGTAGGTACTTCATTTGTCTGCAACCGACCCCCCCCCCCTGCCATCCCCCGAACCTTTCGGGATTTTATGATCACCTTTGCAGTTGATATTTCATGTTTACAGGTTGGCAAGGCAAAAAAAAAAACGATCTGAGGTAATGTGGTTGGTAGCAGGGGATTGTGGGTAGGGGGAGGAGCTAGGAGCTCGGATCTTGGAGCTTGGTAAGCTGCCGGCTCGGATCCGAAGTCGGATCCGATACCCACAGGTTGCAGACAAATGAAGTACCTACTCAGATGGAATGTTATGGTGAGTACATAACTTCTTTTTAGGGGTGGGTTAAGTGATTTAGGGTTAGTGCACGGGTTAGGTGAATTAGGGTTAGGGCTTGGGTTAGTTGAGTTAGGGTTAGGACATGGGTTAGGTGAATTGGTTAGTGCACGGGTTAGGTGAGTGTGCGATAGTGACGAACCATAGGGTTAGGGTTTGGGTTAAGGTAAGTGGATAAATAGTAGTGTATGTGTAGTTTAGTGTAGGGTTAGTTCTAGGATTAGAAGTGTGTGTGTGTGTGTGTGTGTGTGTGTGTGTGTGTGTGTGTGTGTGTGTGTGTGTGTGTGTGTGTGTGTATTGATGTTTTTTTAGGTGAGTTTGGTTGTGTGTATGTGTTTCGGAATAGCAAATTTTTTCCAAGGAAATAATTTGCTGTTTTGAATGTTCAATATGTGATTTAGATATTTTAGGTTTGATGAAATAGTGTTCGCTATTTTCATCTTTCGATAACGTGATATAAACTCTGTTGAAAGTCTTGGCAAGATCTAGATAGGCTGTGTGAACCACCTTACCCTCGTCTTCAGCTTTGGTTACTGCTTCAAAGAAGTCTGCCAGGTTTAGGAGACATGATCTGCCTTTTACAAACCTGAACTGGGTGGGTCCAGAGTTGGAGATTACCAATGCCTTTGTTTATAAGTTCCATGATGATACATTCCATGGCCTTGCAGACCAGGCTCGTCAGGCTAATGGGACAGTAGTTCCTAGGGTCTGTGGTAGCTCCCCCTTTGTGGAGTGGTATAACGTCACTGTGCGCCATTCAGTGGGCACAAAGCCTGAGGTGAGGCTATGATTGAATGTGGTACTTAGGTGGGGTGCCAGTTCGTTCTGTAGTTCGTGCAGAGCGCAGCCTGGGATGTTGTCTGGTCACATGGATGCTGTGTTCTTGGATTGGCGAGAGTGGTTTTTACCTGTGCAGCCGTGATTACAGGAACTTTGCATTCTTCTGATATAGAGATGGGCCCTTTAGGGGGTGAGAGGGGTGTAAAGTTAGCACTGAACCTATTGGCCAGGATGTTGGCAGTATCAGTTGGGTCTGTATATTTAGTGCCATTGTGCTGTAACTCAGAGCAGATCTGAGTGTTACCATTGAGATTCTTGACATAGCTATAGATTGCTTTGTGGTTGTCTTTAGAATCAGTGGCGATTTTGTTTTTGTAACTAGCTTTGGAGGATTTTATGAGGGATCGCAGCTTCTTACTGAGGCTGACCAAGGAGCTCCTCCACTCATGGGATTTTACTCTCTCTTGCAACAGTTTCTTTCTTCTGTTGTACAGTTTGTTTATGGCAGGGGACCACCAGATGGGCTTTCTTTTTTTGGAGGATAGCTTCTTGGTTCTGTTTGGGATAGCCCGATCCATGCACCCGTGTAAGTGCTTATAAAGTGCAGTTGTGTAGGATTCAGTAGTCGTAACTGTGTTGTCCATCTGCATGGGTGTCATGAAGTTCACTTCTGTCTTAAGCATGAAGTTGGCTTTGGAGAGACTTTTTACCATGGTTTCTGTAATGTGGGGTGGGGGCAGGATGTGGATATCTAGGGTGATTAGCTTATGGTCAGATCAGACCAATGAGACATTGATTTCAGGTGTGGAACACCGGTCACTCATGTTGGTAATGACTAGATCTAGGATATTGTTGCCCCCTGGTGGGGGTGTGGATAAGTTGATCCAGGGCATTGGAGTTTATGAATTCCAGGAAGCGTTGAGCGAAGGAGTTGGTACATGAGTAGTTTTCTCAGTTAATGGTGGGGTAGTTGAAATCGCCCATTATTAGGGTGTTTGGTTGAACCCTAATATTTTCCAGTACATCAAGAAAAGAGGAGTGGGAATCCTGGGGTATGGTGGAGGATCTGTAGCAAGCTACAATTTGGATTGCAGTTTTGCCCAGAGTTAGTTGCACTTTGATAACCTCGGATGCATTATGCTGAGCAAGTAGCCTGGAGGTGTGGATATCCTTAATGAATATGGACACACCTCCGCCTTTGGTGTTCAGGTCCAGGTTACATGGCTGAAAAGTGTGGTATGAATTATAGCTTAGTAGTGCAGGGGTGCTCTCTGGAGCCTTGAGCCAGGTCTCACTCACTGCACAGATATCTATGTTCTCCATTTTAAGGAGTGCCTCGAGTGAGTGCATTTTGAGATTTAGACTTTAGCATTCAGTAGCATCACCCACAGTTTTTGCTTGCCTGTTCCTGTTACGGTGGTGAATTTGTCATTCGAACCTTGCCTAAAAAAGGCACTATAGGTGTGGCAAGAACCTTAGCCAGTATTCGGAATCCCAGGGGTGATGGGTGCAGGCCATCTCTGGCAAAGCATCGTGGTCTGTCGACCATGTCATCCCAGGCAGACAGATACTGGATCCCTTTAGAATGACTGGGATTCACACTCGCCCTACCACTCATTGCAAATCAAACTTAGGTGTCCCCTCACCCCATGCCCATGCAGCAACTCGAAGTGTGAAAAACCTGTGGATTCCTGGGGTAGCTCTCTGTATGCAAACAGCAGGTGGGGCAAATATTTGTCCACACTCTGTCTCTCTTAAACTGGTATGCAAACGCCTGTAGCATTGTGTTTAGTGTAGAGTTTACAGTTAGTCTGGGGTGGTAGGGGTGGTTTTTAGGTGCTTCACCCCACAGCACTCCCACAGGTCTGACCTGAAATTGGCACCTCTGTCAGTCAGTATTTCTCTTTGGGAAATCTACCTTGCTGAAAATCTCTAGCAAAGCATTTGCCACCTTCTCTGCCTCGATGGAGGACAGAGCCACCCCCTCAGGGTATCTGGTAGTATAATCTACTACCCTTAAGATATACTCTTCCCTGTGGAGCTTAGGGTACTCAGTGGCCCCTCAGTATGCATAGCTACCCTCTGAAACAGCTCCTCAATCGCTGGCAGACACACCAAAGGAGCTTTGACCTTGTCTCCTGCCTTGCCTACTTGTTGGCACTGCAATCCCAGACCAATAAAAGTTCTGCATAATATGTCTCTTGGTACCCTTTATGCCCATATGATCTGCAAAGGGAATGTTATGGATTATGGCTAGAAGTGCCAGATGGTAGGCTGTGGACGCTACCAACTACTGTATTCTCTCACCCTCTGTACAGTAACCCTTTGTTCCAGTATACGGAATCTCCTTTTCCTTTGAGAATCAGGTGCCTCCTTAGCTACCTCCTTCAAGCCTTGTAATGTAGGATCTGAGAGCTGAGCCTCTCTCCACTCTCTCTCTCTCTAACCCTTCCCAGCTCTGCTTCCATAGGAAGTCTGGTATCCTGTGACAGCAGTGTGTCACTGTCACACTGGGTGTAAATGCTCACTTTTGCCCTTGCAGTCACTCCTGTCCAAGGGAGCATCAGTACCCACCAGCAGCTATGGCTCACCTTCAGTCTTACTGCTACAGGGTAGCTCCTTCCCTGAAGTAGCCAACTCACCAGTCCTAGCCTCAAGTGTGTTATCTGTCTGGGTTCCCCCCGTCTGACAGAACCACATGCCTATCTCCAAGCCTGACTGCTTGTCATTGCATGCACACAAGGTACTGCATTATCAAAATAATTTCCTGTCAGGACATATGCAAGGATATCTTCAAACGCATCTACTTGGTTGCTTCCTTTTCCACCCTTACAGTCTGTGAACCTTAGCCAAAGGTGTTTGGAATAGGGTCCTCCTAAAGCTTTGACTGGGGTAGACTGCCCAAGCAAGTAGTGCTCCTTTTTAGCCATTGCAGGCTTCACAGTGGTTCAGTCAGATAGCAGTGGCCTGTTTCTCGTGTACTAAGTTAGGATATAACCTCTGGTAGTTTGGTACCCTTGTCTCCAGCTTACCACAGGCATTCTATTATTTCCACTTGCTGGCTCCTCTACCTTTTATTTCCCACCTTGCATCTGTGGACATCTGTATGATGTCCTTCTATTCCTATGTTGCAGTATTCATACTGTGGGATTTCCCGCCTCAGGCGACCTGACGTCAGCTGCTATACATAAGCTTAAGCCTGGCTGCTGTAGGTGCATGGACATCACACGCAGGGCCATAAACCAGGGATCATAAATGTGACATCTGCACGCACAGACCTCAGAACTTTTCAGCTGCAGATGATAACTTTGACTGCTTCACTCCTATGACTGAATACTTCAAAAAGATAAGTACCCCATTGGGAGGTTTCTCTCAAGTATGCTTGAGCTTGGTTGCTGTAGATTCCTTTTTAGCCAATGTCTAAGAAAAAGAGCAAATGTAATTGTGGGGATCAGATATCTCACAAAGACTCTCACGACCAGAGTGTGTTTTGCTTAGGTAAGGAGCACTACCATAAGGCCTGCCCCATTTGTCAGTCCTTCATGCCAAAACCCTACGCAGCCGGCTGGCTGCACTAAATTTGTATTTGGAAAATCAAAGACTAAAACTCCTCACTCTTAGGATGGATCCCAAGTTGGCCGCCCAAGCTGAGCAACTGAGAAAGGACAATGTTTCCAAGCCTTCTCCTGATACCGCTTCGCCATCAGATGTCCTGCCGACTACCGATATAGGGGCCGAGGGACACCAGAGTACTCAACTTCGATGGTTCCTCTGGAAGAGGCGGTTGCTGCAGCCACGGAGAGCACGTCCACAGAGTTAATCCAGATGCCAGCCTCAACTGATGTTGAGTGGGAACCATTGCTTGGTCGGTCGACTGAGACCTCTCCTGCTGCAGCCCAGGCCTCTGTCTCTAAGCCTACCTCCAAGCCCATGTCAACAAAGTCAAAAAAAAAAAAAAAAAGACTAAACACTTGAGCCCTACTCCTCAAGGAACTCCAGATTGGCATTTGTTTACCAACTCTTTAATGCAGGCCTTTATGGCCCTTAGGCTCACAGGCCCTGCACCTACCAGCATTCCTGTGCTTGAGCCCCAGGCCAGCCTCTGCGTTCTCCCTACCTTTACCCACTATGCTAGGCTGGGAGAAGAAGAACCAGACAAGTCCTACTCCTTCAGCGGAATCTGTTTCCTATGTCTCTCAAATAGCTTCACCTGTGGATTATTACCCCCCAGACGAAGACTGTTGAAGGAGATTGCCCACCAAAGGATATTACCTTTGGGGAAACTATTTCAAAAATTAAAGTACTTCAGGTGGGACACTGCCTTAATCTCGGATATCCAGAAAAGATATTTTGAACTTCTGCAACTTGAGTCTCCCTCCCCTTCAGCTATTCCCCCTGTGCTTCCAGCTTTCCTGGATACCTTTAACTTAGTCTCCAAGAGTCCAGATTCTCAACCTCCTGCTCTTATAAGGTTGGATAGGTTTTGCAAAGTGCCTGATGACCAGAAATTTCTGCTGAAACCTCCCCTGGCCGACCCAACAGTTATTGCTGTGTCTCCAGACAGACCAGTCTAGGCAATTACCTTCTGTTTCACTTTTGCCAACAGGTAAAGACAGCAAAACCATGGACAGAGTGGGTAAGAAGGTGTACACTTCCTCTACCCTGGGGTTTAGAGCTATCAATTAACAAACCCACATGATTAAGTATGCCCTGGACCTAGTCTCCAAGGCTTCCACCTTGCTGGCTTTTACCCCAGACTTTCCAACCAAAGCTGACATTGCATCAAAACGGTCTCTAGCTGCACAAGTAGCTAGGCACTCAGGTGCAGTTATGAAGCAGCATAGGCCTCAGCCAGGTCTGCTGCCTCTGCATCTGCCTTGCGCAGATACTCTTGGTTTTGTCTGCAACCTCTACCAGAAGATTTTAAATACGAAATCATGGATGCTTCTCTGGACCACAACCTTTTATTTGAAAAAAACTCAGCAAAACTTTTCAAAAACTTACAAGAGAAAAGCAAAGAACTGCAGGGCATTAAGCATCTGCTGGTTTCCCCCTTCCCTGTATAGTACAGGAATTGCCCAGCAAAAACATTTTGTCAGAAGGACTCCCTCAGCATCATGCTCTTCCTCCTCAAGGTCCCTTAAGGGGATCCAGGAGACGGCCTTACTCCAGACCCCCAGCTCTCAGCCCCCAGCTAAACAGCTCTTTCCAGATAGAGAGGGCCCTTCTTCAGCATGACTGTCCTGCTGAACTGCCTCTGTCCGCCTGCCTTACCCACTGCCTTCCCTTCTTGAAAACCATCACTTCAGATCTTTGGGTTCTTTCCATTATCCATAAAGCAAATTTTCTATGCTGGAAGGAAAAACTAAAACCAAAAATAATTCCTTACCCTCTAAAAAATCAGCTTCATCTTTTCCCTTTCATTCTGAACGAACTCCTGACTCTAGGAACTATAGAACAAGTTCCCTCAGGACAGGAAGGACAAAGCTTCTGTTCCGTCTTTTCTTAGTTCCAAATAAGGATGGCCCTTGGAGACCAATCTTGGACTTAATCTGAACCTATTCCTAAAGGTTCTCTCCTTCAGGATGCTCTCCCTTCAAACTCTCCTATCCCTCACCCCCTCCCAAGCCTTCATGGTCACTCTGGACCTAAAGGATGCTTACCTGCACATTCCTATCAGGCTTTCCCACAGGACATTTCTGTGCTTTATTGGCCACTCTTCACACTTTCAGTTTGCAGCCTTGCTCATTGGCTTGTCTACGGCTCCCTGGGTTTTTATAAAGTGCTTGGCCCCAGCCATTGCCTATTGCAGAACCAAGTGAGTCCAAATCTACCCTTACCTGGACGACATTCTTATTCTGGCAGAATCAGAGTCCACCCAACAGACCCATCTCAAGTTCACCATGTCTCTCCTGCACAACTTGGGATTCACCCTAAACCTTCAGAAATTCTCTCTTCTTCCTCAACAGGGCAAAGTTTTCCTAGGCTGCAAAATCAGAACAGACCTGATGAGATCTTTTCTCTCACCAGAGTGCAGTCCCTCTTCCCCCATTTTTAAAGCCTACTTTTAAAACCTCATGTATCTGCATGACAATTTCTGCAAGTTCTAGGTCTCATGGCTGCCACTATTCCCATGCTCCCATTAACAAGGATGCACATGAGAAAATGGTACCTAAAGAATGTGTGGTCTCGGAGCAAACAACCAATAGACAAACATATTCCCCTTCTGCCCTGCCTAAAAACAGAGCTAAAGTGGTGGATTCAATAAATTTTACACAACCAGGGCATTCCTCTGTAACTCCCCCCACCACTCAATCCATGCACACAGATGCATCAGACCTAGGGTGGTGGGCAGAGTTACAGGACTTAAGGTACAACAGTGTTGGACCCCTGCCCAGCAAAAGCAACACATCAGTGTCAGAAAAATGACTGCTGTCTTTACTGGCTCTGAAAGCTTTCCTTCCCATCTTGCATCCAGAGCTGCTCCACATTCTGACAGACAACACAACTGTCATGTAGTACCTCAACAAACAAGGAGGGAAAAAGGCATACCAGTTATGCTGGATAGCCCTACATATCTGGGGTCTGGCAGCCAACCACAACCTTTTCCTGCAGGCCTCTTGCATCCCCTGTTGGGAAAACACAAGTGGACTTGCTCAGCAGAACATCCTTTCTACAACACAAATGGATGTTGCACAGGGATACCCTCCTAGACATCATCCACCAGTGGGGTACACCTCAAGTGGATCTGTTTGCTTCCCCCCCAGAACAGACAACTAAACACATTCTGCACCAGGGATCACACTCCTCTAGCCTGGAGAGTGAATGCCTTCAGCTTTCCGTGGAAGGGAATGTTTCTGTATGCTTTTTCTCTCTTCCTTCTAATACAAAAGGTCCTTCTGAAAATCAAGAAGGAACAACCAAATATCTTGCTGGTAACTACCTATTGGCCAAGGCAACACTGGTTCCCTCTTCTTCACTCCCTAGCCAAGGGCAATCACCACAATTTTCCCCACAAGGTGGGTCTACTAACCCAACAAAAGGGAGCTCTCCATCCTCAGCTGTTTTTGCTGCACCTAACTGTATGGGTCATCAACTTCTGATCCCTTTCAGACAACACAACACAGAGGACATGCTCTCAGTCCTGAGGAAGGCCAGGAAACCAGCTACTAGGAAAAACTATTTGTCTAAATGGCAGAGATTTTCAGAATGGTATTCCCTTAAGGACAAGGACCCCTTTCAGACGGATCTTTCACTTGTCCTTACCTGTATATGTCAGCTCATTAAGGAAGGACTAGCATATTCTTCAGTGAAAGTCCACCTTTCTGCCATTTCAGCCTGCTTGCCTTTACAGCCACCACTGATTTCCAGACTGGACGTTAAACTGTTCCTGAGAGGGATCTTGCATATCAGACCACCAAGGAAACCCATCCCTCCTCCCTGGGACCTCAATTTTGCGCTGGAAAAACTCACCTTACTTCCTTTTGAACCAGCCATCACAGCTTCTCTACAAATGTGCACATGGAAAACTATTCATCTGAAGTAGTTAACTTCATTTGTGCAGCAACCTATGGGAATCGGATCCGACCTCTGATCCGAACCGGCAGTTTTCAACAGCTTTAGATCCGAGCTCCAAGCTCCTCCCCCTACCCATAATCCCCTGCCAACCCTGACTGACCCCAGATCTAGTTTGCCGCAGTTTACTTCAGCAGCTTGATCCCGAGTTCCAGGCGTTTCATCACTTTTGTGAGATTGAACATGAGGGTCTTAAAATGAACCCTTCAGGTCCAGTGGTCCTTTCTTCAGTATCCTCTGAGCCATCCCGTTCCCCTCAGCAGGGCTTGCAGGAGGGCCCTCCTATGGTGGCTCCAATCTCCGGACCTCCAGCAAGGACGCCCCTTTTCTATGACCCCTCCACTAGCCACGGTGACCACGGACGCTTCCTGCCTCGGGTGGGGGGCGGCATAGTTCGGGCAAGACAGTCCAAGGCACATGGGACCTCACGGAGACCTCACTGAATATCAACGTCCTAGAGATGAGGGCAGTGCTGTTAGCGTTGCAAGCACTTCAGGACCTTCTTCCTGTAGGAGCGATTGCGATTCAGACAGACAAATATGTCTGTTGTCTGGTACATCAACAAACAGAGGGGAACCAGGTCTTACCCACTCTGTCGAGAGGCCATGAGGGTGTGGGAATGGGCGATCTCCACCAACCGCTTTCTCATAGCAACGCACATTCCGGGGCGGTCCAACATCCTAGCGGACAAACTAAGTCGCACCATCCAGTTGCCATACGAGTGGTCTCTGAATCCTGAGATAGCGAATTGGATTTTTGCCAAATGGGGTCAACCCTGTTGCGATCTCTTTGCCTCTCCCTCGAACACAAAATGTTACGACTACTTCTCTCTCATTTCCCCCTCCGTGGAACCCCCGAGAGACGCTCTGGTGCATGCTTGGCCTCCCGGTCTTCTTTATGCTTACCCTCCTCTTCCTCTGATGATGACGTTTCTTCAGAAAGCCAGCCGGTTGGGGAGCAGGATTATCCTCATTGCCCCATTTTGGCCTTGTCGAACCTTGTTCCCTTACCTTTGGTCTCATCTGGTGAATCCTCCTTGGATTCTGGATCCCCGTCCGGATCTAATATCCCACCCCTAGAGCTCCCAATCCCGAACCTGGGCAATCTCAAGCTCACAGCTTGGCTGCTCCAGTTCCACTCGTAGCTAGGACTCCCGGTATCTCTTCCCCAGTTAAAACTATTCTAGTAGCAGTGCACAAGCCTTCTACTAGAAAGATTTATAGTAGCAAATGGAAACGTTTCTCCATTTGGGCGGAACGCCAAAAGTTGGATCCTCTCACAGCTCCTTTGCCCGCTGCATTAGACTTTCTGTCAGGGCTGTTTCATCAGGGGGCTAGCTCCTCCAACAGTTGAGGTTCAACTAGCAGCTATCTCTCATTATCACGTGCGAAATTAACTGGGCCCTTTGATCACCACGAAATTGTGTAAGACCTTTTTGAAGGGCACCTTTCTGCTCAGACCTCCAGTGAAGGATGTAGTCCCTCCTTGGGATTTAACGCTGGTGCTTCAGGCCTTGACAGCTCCCCCGTTTGAGCCTGCAGCTTCAGTAGATCTTAAATTCTTGTCATGGAAAACGGCCTTTCTTGTCGCTATCACCTCGGCTCGAAGGGTGTCTGAACTACAGGCCCTTTGTGTAAAAACCCCATACTTGACCTTTCACAAGGATAGAGTTTACCTCAGGACCAATCCCTCTTTTCTTCCCAAGGTTGCCTCTGAATTAAATATTAACCAGTCCATTAACCTGCTGGTCTTTTTTCCAAATTACCGTAACAAAGGGGAATACAAATTACACTCATTGGATGTGCATAGACAACTTCGCTTCTACATCCACAGGACATCTGGTCATAGGAAATCCGACCAGTTGTTCGTCTCCTTTGCCAAATTTAACTTGGGTAAATCGGTGTCTAAAGTTACACTGTCTAGATGGATTTCACAGTGTATTTTTCTAGCATATGAAAGTTCTGGCAGGCCCGCATCTCAGGGAGTCCATGCCCACTCTACTCGATCTATGTCTACCTCTGCGGCTTTTAGAGCTAGAGTCTCTTTGGATGATATTTGTTCAGCAGCCACTTGGGCCTCATCTCATACCTTTATCAATCACTATAAATTGGACATTATCTCCAGAGGGAGAGCATCCTTTGGCTCTACAGTGCTCCGGAACATCCTTCCATGAAGGCCGCCCAAGGTTCAGGTAGTTGGGGACTCTGTCCCATAGGTTGCTGCACAAATGAAGTTAACTACTTCAGATTAAGAAGTTATGTACTCACCATAACGTTCCATCTGAGTAGGTAAACTTCATTTGTCAGCAACCGTCCCTCCCTCCTGCCCCCCTCACTTGCGAATGTATTCATACTCAGGTCCATGGGTTTTACCCACCTTATCTTGAGAATAATAATTTTCTAGCAGTTTCTGCTGTTGGGCAAACTTGATCTGAGGTCAGTCAGGGTTGGCAGGGGATTATGGGTAGGGGAGGAGCTTGGAGCTCGGATCTAAAGATATTGAAAACTGCCGGTTCGGATCCGATGTCGGATCCGATTCCCATAGGTTGCTGACAAATGAAGTTTACCTACTCAGATGGAACGTTATGGTGAGTACATAACTTCTTATTTTAGTGACCATTGCCTCCGCTAGGAGTGTGTCTGAACTACAGGCCCTCATGGCCTGTCCTCCTTACACCACATTCCACAGTGACAGGGTGACCTTGCACACAAACCCTTCTTGTATGCCCAAAGTGGTGAACGAGCGATCCTTAAATCAGTCCATTCACCTACCTACCTTCTCTCTCCAGCTAATACTGCAGAGAGGATCCTTCACGCCCTAGATGTGCACGGACAACTGAGGTTCTATTTAGACAAAACTAAGTCCTTCAGAAAATCTGACCAGCTCTTCGTCTCCTTCCATTCCAGGGCTCTAGGTAAGGCAGTCTCCAAACAAACCATTTCCTGTTGGATCAGGAAAGCCATTTTCTTCTGCTACTCACATCATGGCAAACCATTGCCTCATGGAGTTAAAGTTCATTCCACTAGAGGCATGGCTACCTCCAAGGCCTTCCTTAGAGGGCTGGATACAGCTTCCATCATGGAAGAAACTACCTGGTCCGACAGTTCACACTTTCACTAAACACTACAAGCTAGACCAGGTCTTTAGGGCCAGAGCAGAATTTGCCAGAACAATCCTGCAGGGATTCCTGGAATCTTCTACCTCTGCCCCCTCCCTTCACTTCTTCTAGCTGTGGTATCTCCCACAGTATGAATACTGCAACATAAGAATAGAAGGACATAGAATAGGTGTGTAAAATCTTACCATAACCATAGATGTCATTCTCTTCCATGTTGCAGTATTCCTTCCCACTCTCCATACCCCCCCTTTTTCTATCTCTACTGGATGGTTGATCTTTGACCTCTGTATCCACTCCCTACAGGCTAATCTGTACAGCCCTTCAGGGAAATTTGTTCCTTATACTCAACCTTTTCTTCTGTACTGCTTATCTTGGGCTTCAGGTTCTGAGGTCTGTGCGTGCAGACGTCACATTTATGGTCTCTGGTTTATGGCCTTGCGTTTGACATCCCACGCACCTACAGCAGCCAGGCTTAAGCTTTTGTATAGGAGCCGACGTCGGGTCGCCTGAGGTGGGAAGTCCCACAGTATGAATACTGCAACATGGAAGAAAAGGACATCTATGGCTATGGTAAGATTTTACACAACTATTCTATAAATAACTTCACTGGTTACATTTCAGACATTTAACCCCTGATCCTGGCTGTGTTCCTGAACTACTGGCTTCCTCTGTTGCTGGTGCACTCTGTTGGGGTGGTTTAGTCTGCCCACCATGGGTTTCCTTAGAACCATGTGTAGCGCTGGCTATCCCTTTCTTGTGTAGTGATGCCCTGCTTGCTAAGTAGAGATCCCCATTTTCCCCAGCTCATCTGTGGTGTTGCATTCCCTATCAGCCAGTCAGATTCTCATGTCCTTAGGCAAAGTGGTAAAGGCTTGTTCCTACACCAAAAGGTCTACCAGTCCTTCAGACATGGTGACCTGACACCCACTTACCCACCTATGAAAATAAGTGCTTAACACAGCAATTTAATCACACCCACTTTCATCTGCCTTGTGTCTATGCTCACAAAACTTTTTTCTGTAAGCTTCAGGTGTTAACTTAAAACATTGTAAGGAACAGTACTTTACTTTCTCATAATCTAAACATTCAGTATCAGATAATTTGGGAGCAACAGTTTCAGCTTTACCATGGAGTAAGGGGGTCAGGAACTATACCCAGAGCCCTCTGTCAACATTATACTGTTTGCATACTCTTTCAAATATATAAATAAGACCATCAAAGTTATCAGCATCTTGGTATTGAGAAAAATGTTTACTGACCTTTATTGCTTTTGGGGGTACAGTTACTCCCTTCCCCATTACCTCCATGACCCTGGCGAATAGTCAGTATTTCCTTTTCATGTTGCCTTTGCCTCTCATTTTCTTGAGCCTCCAAATGCCGCAGTCTCTCTGCTGATTCTATTTCCAAACTTTTGGCCTCCATGTTCAAGTCTCTAACTCCAGATGTATTTTAAGTTCTCTGAGGAAAAGTTAAACTGTCCATTTTATGAGAGCAGTATATCCCCAAGGCCAGTATGGCTATCATCCTGGTTGCTGGTCTGTGATGCAGCTGTTATTAAGGCTGCAGTAATTTCCCCTTTAATCAGGTTGACATGCAGCAGTCCTTTGGCTTGGCATATCTCAGCCAAGTGGCTCCTTGTCAGCTTGCTATAATCCTCTGCTGTCATCCTTGCCTGCTCTCCCTGACTGACTAAGCTAACAAAAATAAAGGAAAATAAAACTATTGTAATATGAAACTCTGTTCACCGAGTGGCTGCTGAGAGAATGCAGACCTTTACTGACAACTGCTTACAGGCTACAGAAGTTCAGTGTCCACACCACTGTTCACCAATGTGCGATGCAGCAGCTCCGGATTTTCCCCAGTCAGAGACACATATTGTACAAAGGAATTTCTCAGAATTTTGAGGTACATGACTTCTGTGAATGTCTTTCACCTCTGACATCTCCTGCCAAAGATAACCCAATTTCCGTCCAGTATACCAATGCCTTAATTACCTAGGAGTGCTGTAATCAGGCATATTCTTTCTGTGCAAGTGTAGGGCATAAAGGTGATGTATGAACACACCTAACCCAGAACTTCATTGCTGTCAGTCTGAACACACTTCACTTTGGTTATATTGAGCCTTCATCTTCAAGATAAGTATCCCAGTAGGGTTCCATTTTCTTTTTTTCAGTGTGTTCCATGCTATCAAAGAAAGGGAAACATCCATGTGAGAGGCAGATTCCCCATAAGGACCACCACAATGGGTGTCTGTTTTTGCATAAGTGCATCCCATGATCACACTCATTGTTCCATTTGTCAGGCTTTTGTACCCAAGACTTTTAGTCATCATTGTTTTCCCTTTCCATTTATTTTGAGAACCAACATCTGATGCTGTTGGCCTAAGGTACCATGGCAGAATCTGCTTACCCTGAGGTTCAGCCGCTGCTCAAGAAGGCCAGGAAATCTGGGCCTGAGCTTGCTGCTGTCTTGCCTTCCCTGGATGTCTTTTTTTAAGGTAAGTGAGAACCCAGAGGGCAGCCTGGTATTGACATCCATCGTTTTCTGTGCATCCTTTTGGGGGCCATCACAGAACCTGTTTTCTTACACATCCTCCGAAACCTTGCAAATGTCTGCCGTGGATGTTAAGGGGAAACCATGGCTGATTATCTCTGAGGGGCCTAAAGGGATTCCCCAGATCTTCTTTAATAAAGAGGTGCCAGTTACCTTGATTAAACCCAGGCACCCATTTCGTTACGGTGGACGTCCCTTTAAAGAAATGACAGAAGTCCAAACATGGGGTGTCAGCTAACCGGGATCTACAGAATGGCAGGACTTCACCCAAGGCTTGGTCATTGTCTTGATGGCTTTGATGCTTTCTCAGGGGGATTTGGATGTTCATCGTGCGTACAGCTGCAGTCATAACAGATGGGTTCTCCTGCCATCAGGCGGGTCCTCGGTCGGCCGAATTCCAAAGTCTAGGTCCGGCGTCGGTTGTCGTCGCCTCTTCCCTGACGTCAGTGCGCCAGGGGTATAAAATAACCAGCCAACGCCATTTTCTCCAGTCTTTCTTGCCGCGCGGTGCTTGAAGCAGAAGCAGAGTTCGCAAGTGCCGGTCGGCCAGCTCCTGAAATTACGAAAATTTTGCAACCGAAGTCTTCTTGAAAGCTAAGTACCCGTTGAAACTTTTCTTGCCTCAGACCGATGTCAGACAAAGTTAATAATTGTATTTCATGTGGGAAGCAAATACCGCATAAGGATTTCCATTCCCTCTGTATTCCTTGTTTAGGCCCAGACCACGACGTCTCGGTCTGTCGCTTTTGTGCTACATTCAACAAACGCAACATTAAATGTCGAGCGGAGTTCGCCCAGCATTATTTTGGCAAAAAATTTAACTATATTATGTCGTCAGATACTCCGACTCCAGCTTTGTCTAAAAAAATGCAAAGACAAGGACCGACACACGAGGTCCGCAGCCTCTACCGACACCACGCCAAAGCTGACTACACGTGGTCCGGTTCTCAGCGAGGCGCCTACGCAGCCCCTGACTACCGACGACACTACATTGGCGGTGTCTCCTGTGCCCGAGGTCGCAGGCTCCTCGGCCCACACCCCGACTACAGATACCAAAGCCACTCTTGGCGGTGAATCTCAAAATGTGGACAGGTCTACCTCCTCTCAAGGTGTCTTCAGACCTTCCTCTTCTTTTTCCATCAAGGCTTACACTAAGTCTAAAGCAGCCATGCATTCTAAAAGACAAGCTACACAGGGCCCATCTCCAGGCCCCATGCCTAAAAAACAGATGCTTAAAATGGCTGAGGATTTGATTACTCTTATCAGGGGTTCTCAACCCCCCCCCCCCCGGACAAAAGGCCCAGAGTGGAGGAAGAATCCCCCTCCTCTGATCAGGGTTCCATTATTTCAGAGCACTCTGATGAACAGGAACATTCTTACTCCCCTTTTGAAGATTCTGATGCTGAGGAGTCCATCCCCTCTGTCTCCCCCCCAGAGGATTACTCATTTGGGAAAACTTTGCATACCTTAAGGGAACACTTCCACTGGGAAGGCCAAGATTATTCAGATTCCATGAAAAGGCTTAGGGAATTTCTCTTGCTACCTCAGCACAGGCCTCTAGCTATACCTCCTGTCTTGGACATACTAGATGATGTGTACTCGGAGGCCTGCCTTAACCCGGATTCTTTACCTCCAGTTCCAGTCCAGCCTGACGGGTACTACAGGGTTCCTGACTCGCACCAATTTCTATACAAAAGCCATGCTGCTGACCCAGAAACTATCTCACAGGGCCCCAAGGGAATTAAGGCCTCCACTGCTAAAAATCCATTACCTTCCGAGAGAGATTCCAGATCCTTAGAAAGGTGGGGGAAAAAAGGTATATACCTCGGCCACCTTAACCATGAGGGCATTAAACTGTCAGTTCCATATGCTAAAGTACCAACAGTTTTTGTTATCACAATTGAGAAATAAAATGTCACAACCTGAACAACCCGACTTAAAGGAGTTGCAGGATTTGATGCATAGTGCAGAGCAAGTGGGTAAACGTACCTTACAATGTGGTTTTGATGCTCTAGAGGCCTCATGTAGAGCTGCTGTTACAGGATCAGTCATACGTAGGCATGCCTGGCTCAAGGAACAAACCTTACCAGATCATGTCAAAGCTAAATTACTAGATGCCCCTCTACAAAAGGATGTATTATTTGGTGCTAATGCTGAGGAGGTATTAAGGAAAATGGAGGAAAAGGCTAAATCAATGCAAACAGTGAAAGATTTTCTACAGGTACAACCCCCACGTTTCAGTAGAAATCGGCCTTCCAAAAATTGGTCCTTTCCAGCCACGGACAGACCCCAAAGAGGTAGATACAGGCGCCCGAGGGGCAGAGGGCAATCCCAAGGATCGTTTAGAGGCAGACAATGGCAAGCTCCTACACAAAGAGGTGGTGAGGATAACTCGCAACCATTCAGAAAGCAAGCCCAATGACTTTCCCCTTTGCATGCCAAGCAAGACTCAAATGGCAGCACCATTAGGCAGAAAACTGGCATTATTTTAAAAAAATTGGCATATTGTCACAAAAGACAAATGGATCCTGGACATTATAAACAGAGGCTACAGATTCCATTTTCACACCCTTCCAAAAATGAGAGGCATGCCAAACCTGCCACACAATCAAAGGGCAGAGGCACAAAGACTAATTTCAGATCTCATAGACATGAAAGCTATTCAAGAGGTACCTACGCACGGACAAGTTCAAGGTTTTTATTCCAGACTATTCCTGGTACCAAGGAAGGGAAAAGATTGGAGACCTATTTTGGACCTATCCATCCTAAACACATTTCTACTCGTACCAAAATTCAAGATGCTCACTCTACAGCAGCTTCTTCCCATGCTGGGCAAGGAGTCTTGGCTGGTAACATTGGACCTCAAAGAGGCATACCTGCATGTCCCAATCAAACAAAATTGCAGAAGATACCTCAGATTTCTTGCAGGTTCAACCCATTATCAATTCTCTGCGTTGCCCTTTGGCTTATCTACTGCGCCCAGAGTATTCACAAAATGCCTGGCATCAGTAATTGCCTACTGTAGACTTCAAGGGATACAAATATACCCCTATTTGGACGACTGCCTGATCCAAGCGGACAGCAAGCACATTCTTATGAAACATCTGGCTTATGTAATAATGTTGAATTCTCTGGGATACACAGTCAACAAAAAGAAATCAAGACTAATACCCTCTCGGAAAATAATTTTCCTGGGTGCCAACTTGGACACAAACACCCAGATGGCCTACCTCACACCAGAGAAGCAGGGGCAACTAACTCAATACTTCAGAACTCTAGCAAATTGCACCAGGCTGACTGCAAGGAAAATCCTGCAGGCTCTGGGATTCATGGCATCTTGCATCTTACTAATCCCATGTGCAAAGCTGCATATGAGGAAACTTCAATGGTACCTGAAAAAGCTATGGTCTCAACACAGCCACAGCCTGGAAACAATAATACCACTAATTCCATGTCTTCAAAAGGAATTTCTGTGGTGGGCTCAAGCACGCCAAGCAAACACAGGTCTCCCATTCAGCAAGCCTCAAGCAAATCAAGTCATCACAACAGACGCCTTGGACTACGCCTGGGGGGGCGCACATGACAGATCGGTGCATTCAGGGCAAATGGTCCCAAAAAGAAAAGCACCTACACATCAATCAAAAGGAAATGCTAGCAGTAATAAATGCTATTATAGCTTTCAAAGACCTCCTGCAACCAGGTCAACTATTGATAAGGACGGACAACACCACAGTAATGTGGTACATAAACAAACAGGGAGGAACTCATTCATACCCCCTATGCAGACTGGCCATGTCACTTTGGAACATGGTCCTGGACTTACAAATCGAACTACAAGCACAGTACTTGCCAGGCAAGAAAAACACGCTGGCAGACAACCTAAGCAGAAATATGACAGATCCACACGAATGGAAGTTGCATCCTCAAGTTTTTACAGAGATAATTCAAGCATGGGGAAGGCCAGACATAGATCTCTTTGCCTCCCACGAAAATCACCAATTGACAAAATTCTGCTCAAGGATTTTTCATCCAAAGGCCTGGAGAGTGGACGCTCTCTCTTTCAGTTGGACATCAATGACAGTTTATGCCTTCCCACCTCTTCCTCTGCTGCCCAAAGTTCTATTAAAACCAGAGCAGACAGACCAAAGATGATTCTCATTGCTCCAGACTGGCCAAGACAACACTGGTACTCACTCCTGAGGAGCCTGACGCATTCCCCACCATGGACCCTGCCTCTAATGCCTCTTCTTCTGACTCAGCACAGCTTCAAAACTCTTCATAGTCAGCTAAAAACACTCAATCTAGCCGCATGGAAGATTCCTTAGCATCACAACAGACCCTACTCTCCAAGGAGGTGCAGGATGTCATTTTGGAGGCCAGAAGGCCGTCTACCAGAAAAGCTTACTCCGCAAAATGGAAACGGTTTTGTGTCTGGAATGAGAAAAAGGGCCAGTATCCTGGAAAACTGAATTTACCTCAAATATTACAGTATCTAGCTGAGCTGCTAAGCAGTGGACTTTCTTTCTCCTCCATCAAAATCCATGCCTCAGCCATTTCTGCAGAATACTACACTGAGCCACCCTTATTCTCTCACCCCCTCTTAAGACAGTTCCTCAGAGGGGCTAAGACTCTAAAACCCCCAAGGAAACAACCAATACCTGCTTGGGATCTCAATTTCATTCTAGAAAAGCTGACCTTGCCTCCTTTTGAGCCAGCTGCCTCATCAGATTTGCAATATTTGTCCTGGAAAACAGCTTTCCTTCTGGCTATTACCTCAGCTCGTAGGGTATCGGAACTACAAGTTCTCATGGCTGTGCAGCCTTTCATCATCTTCCATCAGGACAGAGTTTCCTTACGAACCAACCCGCCCTTTATGCCAAAAGTGGTATCCAGGGTAGCTTTGAATCAGGCTATACACTTACCTACCTTTTATCCTAATCCTCAAAACAAAGGGGAGAGATTACTACATTCCTTGGACATCCACAGACAACTGCGTTATTATTTGGACAGAACAAAGCCTTTCAGGAAATCAGATCAGCTCTTTGTGTCCTATGCTATAGGAGCTCAAGGAAAGCCAATTTCCAAACAGACTATCTCAAAATGGATAGCCCACTGCATACGCTTTTGCTATTCTTTTCATGGCAAAACTGTACCTACAGGCATCAGATCTCACTCCACAAGGGCCACGGCTACCTCTGCAGCTTTTCTCAGAGGAGTTCCTGCCAAAGATATTTTGGAAGCAGCCACTTGGAGTTCTGTGCATACCTTCTCCAACCACTACCACCTTCCATTATACTCCAAATCTAGAGTGGGCTTTGCCACTGCAGTCTTGCAGGGCATTCTGGCTCCTCCTAGTTCCACCTAGTGCCTTCCACCCCTTTCTTAGCTTTGGGACTCTACCCATCTGTTATGACTGCAGCTGTATGCACGATGAACATAGTACAGTTTTGTACCTACCATAAATGTAGATGTTCGAGTGCTAATACAGCTGCAGTCCAGGTTTCCCTCCCTCCTTCCCCTCTTGGGACAGGCCTATTGGCTAACTCCTCCTCATGCTACCTGATTGGGGTATTCATTCTTTATGTATTTGCTTGCACTACTGTATTTTGATTATATTGCATTGCTTTATCACACAAATTTATGTATTGCCTTCCTTCTGGGGGCACCTGACATCTGGGGCAAGAGAAACTGAAGAAAATGGCATCGGCTGGTTATTTTATACCCCTGGCGCACTGACGTCAGGGAAGAGGCGACGACAACCGACGCCGGACCTAGACTTTGGAATTCGGCCGACCGAGGACCCGCCTGACGGCAGGAGAACCCATCTGTTATGACTGCAGCTGTATTAGCACTCGAACATCTACATTTATGGTAGGTACAAAACTGTACTTTCTTGCACATCTTGATCATCTAATCTGATAAAGAGCAAGGGACCCTGAATCTGTCTTTGGATGGGGATTGTGACTCTGATGCTGACTCTTTAGCCTTCTCTTGTTTGTCTTCTTTAGACTATTGGCTGGATGAGGAGTCTGCTTCTCCCTTGGATGAACTTTCCTGTGGGGACACGGTCAGGTGTATGATGGAGCTTTTCAAGTAGGATTGCTCCCAGGTATCAGATGTTCAGAAAAGGTATTGTGACTTTTTACATTGTTACATATGGACACTCCTAAACCTTCCACTCACCCTGCTTTGTTGGCTGCTCTTTTTGATACTTTCTCTGCTGCTTCCCTGGCACTGGACTCCCAACCTCCAACTCGCAAAAACTTGACCAGTTTTATAAGGTGCCAGATGCCTGAAAGTTCTTATACAAGTGCCCTTTGTCTGATCAAGCAGTGATTCTCTGTTTACTGATGAGCCTTCTTGGCCATTGCTTCTTCTGAGCTCCTTCCCTTGGGTAAGTACAGTAGAGCTATGGGCAAGATTGGTAAGAGAGTATACAATTCTGCTAATTTAGCCTTCAGTGCTATCATTTACCAGACCCGTATGACTAGGTACAGTTTGCCCCCCCCCCCCCCCCTCAGTTTGAGAAGATAGTTTCTAATATGCATGAGTCTTGAGGGTAAGGCTTCAGTTTTCTTCTTACTAGCTTCCACTTCTCAAGTTGCCCGTCATTCTATAAAATGCAGCTATTATGCAGCTGATGCCTTCTCTAGGGCTGCTGCCTCTGGCAGTGTAATGAGGCAGTATTCTTTTCTTCACCGTCAAGCCTTGCCAGATGATATCAAAGCAAAACTTCTGTATGCCCCTCTGGATAGCCAGAATTAGTCACTGCTGTGGCAGAGCTTTAGACCTTGCAGGATTAGGGTAAGATTATGAGGGATTTGATACACATCTGTGTCGGAACCATTCCCAAGTTGCAGAGCAACTATCCTAGTAAGATTACATTTTGCATAGACTGCCTAGAGTGTTTTCCAAGAGTAAGAAGGGCTCCTAGGCATGTTTTTTTACTGATATGTCTAGACCCCCAAAAAAGTCCTTTCTTGACAAGTCTGCAGGTATCTGAATTTCTGCCCTCCCTTCCTCTTTGCTAGGTTCCCTTGTTCCCCAGGCTTTCCCTGTCTCTCCTGGTTAACAAAAGATCACCACATATTTTTGGGTTTTATCCATTAGCTAGCTGGATTATGTAATGGCCTGGAATACCCTTCCCTCATCCTAGTATCCCTCAACCTCCTACAGAATAGCATTCTCATTTTCCAGGGGTATTCATTAACGGAGATGAAACAGTCTGTCACAATACAAATAATAGCTCCTAACATTGTTTCTAAGGTGCCACCAGATAGATAACCTACCTTAAATCACACTGATTATGCCCGTGTGTTAACCCAGACTAACTGCTTAACCTGTCCCTAGACACTAGTCTTCTTACCTGTATAAGCTTGTTTCTTTTCAATTGACAACAATGTGTATGTTACTCTACATTTGAATAGTGTGCTTGTATATATTTTGTATGAATATCATCACCTGCTATAGACTAGAATTTTTGTGTGGCTTTTTGTGTGACTTTAGAGTTTAGTAGTGTCATTGTACATATTTTGTATTAATATCTATAGCTGTTGTACACTTTTTTTTCTTGTTAAGCTAAATCCAATGATATGAAATGATTGCTAAAACTATGTAATGTACTACATTCTTTGTAAATATTCATCTGAATGTGGAGCTTTTTTTTTCACCGGGCCTCCACTGAAAATGGACACATCCAGTTGGACTAGCCCGGTCAACAAATGTAAAATAAATAAAATAAATAGTGTAGAGAATACAATATTTCAGTACATCAGATTGCATAGTGTCTATCTTGCAAGTTTATAATACACAATGAAAATAATTGGACAAAATGTTAGGAATGGGTTTGAGAGGAAAATGATTACTTTGAGAAACAGTAGTAGAAGTGATGGGCAGGTTTGAAGAGAAATTAGATTGCTGGGAGAAAGGGTATATACGTGTTAGTGGTTAATGTCTTAAGAGTTAGAGCAGGTAGGTTGTTTGAGGATAGGGAGCAAGGAAGTGGGGGGAGGGAGGCGGTGAAAAGGGTGAGTAAGATGTTAGGTTTGGCAAGGACAAGTCCAAGAATTGTAAAGGTAGTTCTTTAGGGTGAACTTAAAATTATTGAGGGTTTCTATGCTGGAAATGTTACTTGGGAGGTTGTTCCAGAGTTTAGCTACAGTGTAACAAGAGAGACACTCGCCAGCCCTTTTGTTAGGTTTATATATGTCTACAAGTTGCCTATTATTTGAGCAGAGATTTCTAGTGGGACAGTAGGTGTTGAGGATGTCTTTTAGGACTGGGCAGCAATCAGGCTTGTATATTATTTTTTGTGCCATAGTTAGTTGTAGGTAGTTGAGGTAATGGGGGACTTCAAGCCAATTTAATTCCTTGAGAGCATTGCAGTGATGTGTGGGATAGGATGAGTTAGTGGCAAATTTTGAAATTTTATAGTAACAAGACTGGAGTTTAGTTTTGAGAGGAGGCATGCAGGTTAGTGAATATAGGAGTGCCATGGAGAAGAGAGGGGATAAGATAGGTATTTGCCAGTTTTTTTAGAACTTGGGTCCAAGACATTTTTATGTCTGTAGAGAGTTCCTAGTTTGAAGTGAGTTTTTTTAATGGCATTAAGAATGTGTTGGTCATATGAGAGCTTGTTGTACATGGTGACTGCTAATAATTTTGTTCTAGTAAATTCAATCTCGCCATTGTTAGGGGAATATGTTTTGAATTCTGATGTGTTGGCTTTGGGAGAGAAAAGCAAGAGTTTGGTTTTGTTAGGTTTAAGCAGTAGCTGTGCATCGTTTAGCCATGACTGTATGGAGGTAAATGTGCTCTGTGTTTTTTTTCAGTAAATCAGGGATATTGTTAGAGGAGGTGATGGTTGAATCATTGGCGTATTGAATTAAAGTGCTATGATGGCAGGTGGTGTGAAGGTTACTAATGAATATATTAGAGGAGGGGTCCCAGGATGGACCCCTGTAGAACTCCTGTTTTGTTGGTTTGTTATTGAGATAGGCAGCTCTGCTATTTTACATATTGTTGTCTGTTGGTTAAGTAACTGCTAAACCATTGTGTGGAGGTTGGTGAGTAGCCTACTGCTGACAGCTGCTGGAGTAGTTTGTTGTGTGTGACTGTGTCAGAGGCCTTTGACAGATCTAATAGTATAACGGATGTGTGTAGGTTGGAATCCCTAGACTTCTTTATTAAGTCTGTGAAAGATCTAAGGCTGTTGTACTGTGGGGTGGCCTGAAGCCAGGCTGGGTGGGAGTAAGTAGATTGTTATGGGTGAAGTGGTTAAGTAATTGAATATGTACACATTTTTCGAGTAGTTTGGAAAATGGTAAGAGGATAGAGATGGGTCTGTAGTTTGTAAGTTCGGTGAATTCCCTCCTTTGTGTAAAGGGGTTATGATCTTTTTCCAGAGGGTTAGGACATAAGATTTAGAGATGGATTGATTTAATAAGGATGCTAACTGAAAAAGCAATAGTCAGCAGCAAGTTTTAAGTATTCTGGTGGAAGGTTGTCTGAGGGGGACAAGCATGTTTTAAGTTTGAAAAGAAGTTTGGCCAAGGTACCATTCAGGTGGTTCCACCGACTAAGAGGGGTTTAGGATTTTATTCCAGGATGTTTCTAGTCCTTAGGAAAGAGTCTTTAAGACTTGTCCTGGAGCTTTCCTTTCTGAACACTTTTCTCATAGTGCCATCCTTCAGAATGCTTTCTCTTCAAACTGTTTCCTCTGTAGCTTCCCAAGGCCTTTCTGGTTTCCCTGGATCTAAAGGATACCTGCTTTCATATTCCCATCATATCTCTTTTCAGGAAATCTTTGCATTTCACTGTTTCGTCCTTTAATTTTCAGTTCCCTGCTTTGCGGTTTGGGCTTGCAACAACTCCGTGTGTTCACCAAGTGCCTAACTCCAGTAGTTGCCTTTTGCAGGCCTTGGGACATTCCTATATTTCCCTGCCTGGACAACATCTTGCTTCAGGCCCCATCCCAATCCACGCTGGTTCAGGTTTTTCATTTTACCCTGCTTCTGTTGCACAGGCTTGGGGTCACTTTCAGAAGTCCATGTTTATGCAATCTCGGGATCACATTTTTCTAGGCTGCAGGATCCAGACTATTCCAATGCTAGCCTCTCTTCTTGCTTCCAAGGTTTTGTCCTTAACAAATTTTCTTACCCTGCTTCCCCTGTGCAGTCTCCCAACCAGGGAGTTTCTCAGGGCTCTGGGGTTCATGACTTCTACCATACCTATACTTCTCTAGGCAGGGCTTCATGTGAGGAAGTCTCGCTGGTACCTAAGATCAGTGTAGTTTCAACACTGCCACCCAATAGACTATCTAGTTATTCTGCTCTCATGTCTCAAACTGGAGTTTCACTGGTGGGTTCAACAAATCTCTTAATCCAGGTATATCTTTCCAGCCTCCTCAGCTGTCCCAGGAACTCTTTACAGAAGCTTCATAGCTGGGATGGGGAGACAATTTGGGCACCCTGAAGGTACAGAGACTTTAGTTCCTCTAAGCAGAGGGCAGATCACATAAATGTCAAGGAAACAATGGCTCACATTTTGGTCCTGCAAGCTTTAAACTCACTCTGGGTGCCATGCCCCTTGAAGTTTTATACAGACAAAATCACCATCATGTGATTCATCAACAAACAAGAGGGCACAAGATCTTACCCCTTTAGCAGATTAGCCCTTCAAGCATGGGTAATAGTCATCAAGTTACAGGTAACCCTGCAGACAGTCTGTATAACTTCAGAGCACAGTCTTGTGGCAAATTATCTCAACAGGCCCAGGTCACAGCCTCACGAATGGATGCTTCACAGAGATGTGTTTTTGGGTGTAGTTCATTGGTGGGCTATTCAAGTATATATGTCTCCCTTCTGAACAGGCAACTTCCTCCTTTCTGATGCAGAATCCAAAGTCCTGCAGCTTGGAAAATGGACAGCATGTTTTTCTCCTGGAGGGGAATGTCCCTGTATGCCTTTCTTCACCTTCCTCTTTTTCCAAAGGTGTTTACAAGATCGAGAAGGACTCTACAGAAATCTTGTTGGTGAATCCCCTGTGGTCCAGACAGCACTGGTTCCCCCTCTTATTCCATCTGGCCAGGTGCAGTCATCACAAGTTAAATCATTGCATGGATCTTGTCACACAGGACAGAGGATGTTGTCTTCACCCTCTGTCCACTCTTCAACTGACACTTTGGGTGGTAGGTTTTTGATTCCTGTCCAACATTAATTTTCTGAGGATATGTTTAGGCTCCTGCAGGAGGCTAGGAAACCCCGTATCAGAAAATCACGTGTCCAGATGGAAGAGATTTCTTTAGTGTATTAAACATCACCAGGACCCTTTTTCATTTGGGGTCCTCTTGGTTTTGTCCTACCTGTGTGAACCGCTACGTGCTGGTTTTGCATATTCATAAGTAAAATCTTGCTTGTAAGCCATTACTGGCACTTACTCCTACTTTGGTCTCTAGATTTGAAGACAAACCGTTTCTAAAAAGGTGTCCTTAACTCATTACAGCCGAGTGCGCCTCCAGGCACTAATGCACTTACCTCCTCCTGCGCCTCTAGGTGTCAAATATTGCTTATTCATGTTTGCATTAATAATTCCAAAACCGTGCTACATACAGGGACTCTGAATATTTGATCTTGGAGCATACATGATGGCAAACATAATTGTACTGATATTTGACCAGTGAGTATTTGTTAGAACTGTAAGGTAATAACCTCATTTTTTAAAGGCTCAAGCCACACTCACTAGGAGTTAAAGGTACACAATCAAAAGAGCTGTGCTGGAGATGATGAGTTAATGTCAGACCCCCAAGAAAGCCCAGTCCTCCTTCTTGGTATCTCAATTTTGTCCTTGAAAAACTGCCTTTGACTCCTTTTGAGCCTGCTGCTGGAGGACACGATAAGTTGCTCTAACCTCTGCTGGAAGGTTATCTGAACTCCAGGCCTTGATGGCAGTCCCTTCTTTTTTTGGTTTTTCATTGAGGCAGGGTGTCTGTCTGAATTGAATCCTCTTCTTATGCCTAAGTTGGTTAATGAGCTGTCCTTTAATCAGTCTATCTTCCTTCTTTTTTTCTCTTCTCCGCAGACTAGTGAGAATGTTCTTCGTTACTTGGACTTGCATAGATGGTTCTGATATATTTAGACAAAACAAAGGCCTTTTGTAAATCTGATAAACTTTTTTCATGCTAGGATATTGGGTGTAGTAGTTTCTAAGTAAACCACCTCCTCCTGGATTTCCAAGGCCATTTCTTTGTGTTTCATGTCAACCTGTTGTCTTCTTCAGTTAAGGCTCAATGTTAAGTTGTCTATCTCGCCTCCATTCTTGCTGGATGGGTTCGGAGCCGACCTCGGCTCCGACTCGGCCACTCTAAAAGCTCGAGAGTTGGTTCCACCGGCTCGAGGCTGCCCCTATATCCCACAATGCTAGGCGTGAATTACCTCAGATCTCGTTTGCCGCTACAGCGATCGAGGTGTTTTTCTACCGGCTCCAGGTTAGTTAAAGTTAGATTAGTTTAATAACTTTAAACGTACGCTAGCTTAGTTTATTTCTTTTTTACCCTTAGTGTAGTGGATATTATCCCTTCTACTTTTTTATCCAGCCCCTTTTTTTTCTCAAGAACTAATAGTTCTTTCCCTAGGCCTTCGGGCCCTTCCTTCCCTCCCTTAGGGTGTGTATGTGTTTGGTTAGGAATATTTAACTTAACTTACCTTTCAGAAGTTTTGTTTTAAATAATTCTACTTAGACTTCTATCAGTGTAATCTGTGTGTGTGTGTTTTCTGTGTGTGATTACACTTCGGTTCCTTGAGTATGTCCAAGGATTCAAAGGTCTCAGGCTTCAAGAAGTGTGACTCGTGCTGTCAGAAAATGTCTCTGACAGACGGTCACACTTCTTGTGTGTATTGCCTGGGACCTTTACACCTGCAGGACTCTTGTGCTGTATGCCATGGCTTCAGCCCTAGAGTCCTGCAGGAAAGAAGAAACAAACTCATATTAAGGGGTTTGCTTAAGCCTGAAGGTTCCCTTTCTGTTACATCGGGGAAACCTTCTAAGGCTTCCAAGACCTCGGCTCCAGCTTCAGAGTCGAGGCCTAAGGCTTCGAAGCCTGCTGCTTCATCGGCTCCGGCTGGAGCGGATGAGTCTTTGACTACAGTATCTGTGGTTCCCTCGGCTCCGGCCGGAGCCGAGGCATTAGAGATTCCTGGGTCGGCTCCGATCAGACCATCGGAGCAGACATCTAGAAAGAGATCGAGGTCACCGTCCCTTGGCTCCGTTCATTCGGCTCCAGCGTCTCCCTTGCTGTCTGAACGGAGCCACAGATCTCACTCCTCCAGGTCATCGAGGCTCTCAGATCACGACCTCCAGAGGGTAGTGAGTCGACTTTTAAAGTCCGAGGCACTGGCCCAAATGCTCCAGAGCCCGACTCATCAGTCGATGCCTCAACTTATTCCTATAAATATTCCTCCTCCGACTCCTTTGAGCTCGGAGCCGGGGCGTCTCGGGACCGAGACTGTGGTAGCGTCAGAGCCGATACAATTGTCTTCGGCTCCGTCGTTGGCTCCGATTTCTTCTTTTGAAGAATCTCGGCGCCGGGCTTCCCTCGTCGGCTCCGAGGGGGTGAGTGGCATCGGACCCTTGTCCAACCCCCCTCTCCCTCTCGGTGCTTCGGCGCTGGTGAGTTCGGCTCCGACATCGGCCTCGGAGCCATCTCTGTCTGTGCCGAGGGAGGTTCTCAGCTTCTCGGAGCGGGGACCTCTGGCTCTGCCAGACAGGGGTGCGTTCGAGGTCATGCAGAGTGTGTTGGAACCTTGTTCGACTCCACAGTCGGCTCCGTCCGCCCCTCCCTCTTCGGTGCCTTTGGTTATGTCGACTCATTCCCTCATCCCAGACCGCTGAGAGCCAGCTCCTCAAGAATCCCCTGTGGGGATCTCATCCTCTTCCGAGGCCTCCCTGAATTGGCAGGGGAGCCCCTAGAAGAGAAAGTGTAAGAGGAAGCACATAGACTCACCTGAGTCTGTCACCTCTGACACAGATTTAGAGGATTCGAGGGTTCCCACGTTCCCGTCTGAAGATGTCTCCTTCGCAGACATTCTAGAGATCCTGAAACAGAGGGAAATTGGCCAGCCCTTAACCCTTCGGAGGATGAATCTGTGTATCTTGAGGCGTTGGCTCTCGCCCTTCCACCTCCTGGGTGTCCCCCTTTGATACCCTCATGCAGGTGGTGGCAAGAAGGCCTGGGCGGCTCCTGATTCAGTGGACCCTACCCCCAGGAGACCTTTGAAATTTATAACAGCACCAACTGACAAACAATTTCTCACAAAAGGTGTTTCTGTGGATGCTATGGTGGTAGCTGCTGCCACCAAGAAGGAACTAGCTGATCCTTCAGTGCCTGTTCATCCCCCTAACAAAGAATCTAGGTCTATGGACAGGTATGGGAAGCGGATGTTCTCGTCAGCGACCTTTGCAATGCGTTCGCTGAACTACCTATGCCATTTCACCCGTCTCCAGAGAGACTTGATCAAGGAAGCGAGTGAGATGTTGAAGGATACTACAGCTGCAGATTTTCAGGACAAAATGAACACCCAGCTGACTACCCTTAATTCCATAGCTAACTCCTCCATGCGCCTCCTTTCATATGCGGCTGATGGAGCGAGTAGAGCCGCAGGGACAGGTGTTGCCTTACGCCGGCATGCCTGGATGCGACTATGCAATTTTGCGGACCCCTTTAAAACGTCTTTCACTAACTCCCAACAAGCAACAGAATCAAAGCCAGGTTAGTTCTGAAAGTGTTGGGGATTATGGCGGCTGCCATACCTCTGCTTCCATTAGCCAGATTCCATATGAGAATCCTTCAATGGATGCTCTTCACGCAATGGTCATACCAGCAACTTCCGATGTTCCACACCATTATGATCACGCAAACATGCAGAAATCATCTTCTGTGGTGGATGTCTTCCCCTCAGCTCTTATTGGGAAGACCCTTTGTTCCTTCCCCTCCGGTTGCTACTCTGACAACGGACACCTCCCTGATCGGGTGGGGGGGGCATTATCAGGGCAGAACTGTCCAGGGCACATGGCAACCAGACGAATGCCACTTGCACATAAATGTTCTAGAGATGAGAGCAGTGCTTTTAGCGTTGCAAGCCCTTCAAGACTCTCTTCCCTTGGGAACGATAGCAATCCAGACGGACAATATGTCCGTAGTGTGGTATATCAACAAACAAGGCGGAACCAGGTCCTACCCCCTGTGTCGAGAAGCACTCAGACTGTGGCAATGGGCGATTTCTTCTCAGCGGTTTCTGATAGCAACGCACATCCCCGGGAAGTCCAATCATATCGCGGACAAGTTGAGCAGAGCTATCCTCATGCCTCACGAGTGGTCTCTGAAAGACTCTGTTGTGAGAGAAATTTTTCTCAAGTGGGGTCAGCCTTGCTGCGACCTTTTTGCTACTCCCCAAAACAGCAAGTGCAGAGATTATTTAACCCTATTCCCTTTACCAGGTCAGCCCAGCAGAGACGCTCTAGTCCAAGTTTGGCCCCGGGGACTTCTGTATGCATTTCCTCCCTTCCCACTAATCTCTCAAGTGATACAGAAAGCTATCGCTCAGAAGGCCTCGTTGATCCTCATTGCTCCTTACTGGCCTCGACAGGTTTGGTTCCCCTTTCTACATCATTTTCTGTTGGAGCGACCTTGGCATCTGGACCTAGTTCCAGATCTTTTGATCCATCAGTCGGGTCAGTTTCATCGCTCCCTTCCCTCTCTGAACCTCACTGCTTGGTTCCTCCAATTCCAACCTTAGCCAGGCTTCCTCAAATATCTCACTCTGTTCGAGATATTTTGATAGCTTCCCATAAATCTTCCACTAGAAAGATTTATTTGAGTAAGTGGAAACATTTCGCCTATTGGGCTCAAGGAAGGGACATAGATCCTTTCACTGCTTCCATCCAAATGGTCCTTGATTTTCTAGCTGAACTCTTCCATGCAGGTTCATCTCCTTCTACTCTTAAAGTTCAACTGGCAGCTATTTCTAACTTTCATGTGGGCATTTCAGAGTCTGCCATAATGTCCCACAAGCTTTGCAAAGCCTTTTTGAAAGGAGTTCTTCTACTCAGACCTCCTATAAGAAATCCTCCTCCTCCTTGGGACCTAAATTTAGTTCTTAGCTCTTTGATTCTTCCCCCTTTCGAACCTGCAGCCTCCTGTTCTTTAAAATTGCTATCATGGAAGACTCTCTTTCTGGTAGCTATTACTTCAGCTAGAAGAGTTTCAGAACTTCATGCACTCAGCTGTCGACCTCCTTATCTGTTGTTCCATAAGGACAGGGTATCTTTACGAACCAACCCGTCCTTTTTACCTAAGAGAGCCTCGGCGTCTAACCTAAATCAAAGCATTGATCTCCCTGTGTTTTTTCCAGAATATTCTAATATGTCTGAACAAAAATTGCATTGGCTAGATGTTCATCGTCAGTTAAGGTACTATTTGGATAGAACCAAACAATTCAGAAAATCTGACCAGCTGTTTGTCTCCTATGCAGAAGGCAGAAAGGGACTTTCAGTTTCAAAGGTATCATTATCTAGATGGCTAACATCTCTGATTTCCCTTGTTTATGAAATTAGACACCAAAAGCTGCCTAACAAACCTAAAGCCCATTCCACCAGAGCTTTGGCTACTTCTATAGCCTTCCAAGACAGACTGCCTATTGACACCATTTGTGCAGCGGCTACTTGGGCTACTCCTCACACTTTCATTTCTCATAAGTTGGATTTAGCTTCTAGGCATAGAGCTAACTTTGGTTCCACTGTTCTCAAGAGTCTGTTCCGTTAGGCCACCCGGGACAAGGTGCTAGGAACGCGGTCCCATCCAGCAAGAATGAAGGCGAGATAGACAACTTAACATATAGAAGTTATGTTCTTACCATAACGTTCCATGTTAGTTGGCTTCTTCTCGCCTTCTTTCTTGCGTCCCACCCTCCTTCCCCCTGGCCTGGACAGATCTAGAGGAGTTTGATTGTGACCTCTCTTTCTACCACCTCTTTGCGATAGGTATATGCTCTGCTGTGCATATTTCCTAGAGTCAGGCTTAGGTCACCCTTTCTCTTCCCCTTGTTTTAGAGGTGGAAATTTTCCAGTATTCCTGGTTGTATTTTTAGCTGGGCCTAGCTCACAAACGAGATCTGAGGTAATTCACGCCTAGCATTGTGGGATATAGGGGCAGCCTCGAGCCGGTGGAACCAACTCTCGAGCTTTTAGAGTGGCAGTCGGGCCGAGGTCGGCTCCGAACCCATCCAGCAAGAAAGAAGGCGAGAAGAAGACAACTAACATGGAACGTTATGGTAAGAACATAACTTCTATTTTTACTAGAGCAGTGGCTTCCTGTGTGGTTTCTTCAAGGGTGTGGACACTTACTCCATCCTTGAAGCAGCTACTTGGTCTTCAGTTCACAAATTCACTCAACTTTACAATTTGGATTTCATTTCCAGGGCCAGGGCAGGTTTTGCCTAGGCTGTCCTTCATGGGTTTGTGGAGAGCTGTTCTTTGCCTTCTTCCTCCCTACCTTCTCAGTAGCTTTTGGATTCTCCCAGAGGTGGTGAATACGTCTACAGTGATATGGAAGGACATAGTACAATTGTGTAAAATCGTACCATAGCAATAGATGTCCTTTTTTCATTGTTGAAGTATTTATTCTTTCCCCCCACCCCATGTTCTTCTCTTTCCTTTGGATGGTATTTACCTTCTGGCTATCTTTTCCTTCATTTTTCTGGATGTACATGTTCTCCTTTCCACTGGGGGTCCTGGTTCTACTGGAGTACTTCATTTATGTGTTGGGAGTGTTCATATGTCAACTTTATGCCCTACACTTGCACTAGGAGCATACATCTGACATACAATGATGCTAGGTAATTAAGGCTTTGGTATACTGGCTTGATGTTGGGCTATGCTTGGCAGGAGATCCCAGAGGTGATGAATACTAACAGTGAAAAGGGCATCTCCTGTTATGGAAAGATTTTCACAAGTGTACTTTTCTGTTGCTTCCCCTGGCCAGCCTCCACATGAGGGAAGTACAGTGATCCCTCAGGTAAAGTCTGGATTCAGCATCTACACCCTTTATCTTTTCAGATCCCAGTTCAGGTATTTTTAAAAAGAGAAGATTCTATGGAAGATAGACCAGGTATCAGAATCCAGGTCTTCCACTCACCTTTTGCCCCCCACCCCCCAATACTGTCTATAATTACAGATGAATCTGAGTTTGTGTAGGAACACTGCTTTCAAAATGGTTAGAAATGCAAGCTCTATGAAACCTTTAAGAAAGAAACGCATAAATGCTAGGGAGGTTTTGACATCAGTTAAGGCTTGAAAGCTTTAAATCATCTCTAGTACCCAGGACTTCGGCAAGTATGCAAAGGCAACACTACAGTGACTGTGGTACATAAACAAGAAGGTTCCAGATCCTACCCTCTTTGCAGACTGGTTGTGATAACCTGGGAGTTAGCAACTCAGAGTTTGACTGCAGGCTTTGTACATTCAGTCAGAGCAAAAAGTAATTGCAGGCAAGCTCAGCAGGACCACAACAGCCCCCCCCCCCCCACAAGAATGGAAACTTCATCCTGGCTCTTGAAAGAATAGATCCAACTGTGGGGAACATCTCAAAATAAATCTGTTTTCCTCCTTTTCGACTGCTAAAGAAATTCTACTTTGACTCCTTGCAAGCAGGCCTGGAAGATAGATACATTCTCATTCATATGCTTTTCCACCATTTCTACTGATTAATTTGGGGGTTTTCTGACTGTTCAGAATGACTTTCCAAAAAATTTGTGATGGTGATTCCCTTTTGGTCCAGCGGTGCTCTTTTCAGTTTAGTCAAGCTCAGTTACCACACACTTCCTGACTGAGTGGATTTGCTCACAAAAGACTGGGCTTGTTTGATATACCCTAACCTGCAAACTTTTCAGCTATTTGCCTGGATTACAGAATTTTTAATACCCTTTAGGCACTTTTTTTGTACATCGGCTACTAAAGGAGGTAAAAAAACTGCTACTAGGAAATCGTGTATGTGCAAGTGGAAAATATTTTCTAGTTGGTTGAACTCCAAGAGCCAGGACCCCCTTCAAGCCTGGCTGCCTCTGGTTCTTGATTTGCTTAACTGAGTTATCTTCTGGCTTTTCTTACTCCTTTGTCAAGGTACATTTGTCAGCCATTTTTGCTAGTCTGCCCTTTGATCCCCTCATTTCTAACCATTCTCAAGTTATCTAGCTTTCATATGGGGTGTTGCCTCTCTGCCCACCTAGGAGTCCTCCTCTTTGGGATCTTCACTTTGTACTTGAAAATCTTAGTCTGTCTTGATTTGAACCAGCTCATCAGGTTGAATTGTGAAGTTCTTCACATGGACAACTATATGCTCCGACATATGCTAGGAGAGTATCTGAATTATAAGCACTTATGGTGAGTCAACCATATATAATTTTTTAGCAGGGTTTCCTTGAGAGCTAATCCTTTTTATGCTTAAAGTAGTCTTAGTTTGCTTTACTTTAAGCCAGACTATTCATCTCCCTGTCTTCCCAAACCTGAAAAGAGAAGATTCTGTTAGCTGAAATTCTACTAGACAAAACATGAGCCTTCAGAAAATCTTAGCAGCTTTTATCCTACAAGGATAAGTGAAAAGGGCAAACACGGTCAAATCTGACCATTTCTAGGTGTTTTTTTTTTCTCATGCTGTTGCCTTTTTTGTAACACTCTAATAAGCCATTTCTGGACAGGAGTATGGCTAATTCCACAAGGGCTTTCTTTCATGGTTTTCTGAAATGGGAAGATTCAAAGTATTCTAGAGGCAGAAGTGTGTTCCTCTGTACACACTTTTAGAAAGCTCTACAAGCCATATTGCTGTTACTGGTCCAGGACAGGCTTTGCTGAGAACTTTTTTCCAGGGGCTGCTGGAGTCAGTGTATTGGTATCCTCCCTTTCAGTTCATTATGCTTTGAGTCTACCAGTTTTGCTTAGGCTACTGCAGCAGTGATCTATGCAGTGAGTATAGTGCGATTGTAAGTAACCTTATCAAAACCATACTTGTTCTGATACATCACTTTTTCATTAGCTTAATTTCTCCCCAGCTCCCTTCTTTGCTTGTTTGTTTTTTTGTTTCTCCATTTTATACATAGTTTACTTTTTTTTTTCTTGGCATTGTCCTCTCATGGCGTCTTTCTCCCAACTGGGTAAAAAATAAATAAAATACTTTGAAGTTTTTTTGCCATCCAACTGTATCTCTATGGAGCATGTGGAACTTGCTCTTTAGCTTTGAAAGCTGGTTAGTCACAGGGGTTGGACACATATATTATAGGCTACTGTGACGGTGATCTATTAGAACATCTGCAGTTATGGTAAGTAACTTACAAAAATTAATTTTCCTCCTTTTGAATGTTATAGAGGTGCCCTCATTGTTTTTGTAGTTTGCCACTGCCCAGTTTCACATCCCGCATATGCCTTTCAGATGTAAAATGGTTTCAAACTACAGTGAAATCCTTTTTTGTCAGAGTTAGTTGGGTGAATATATATGAAGAACTGAGCCCAGTTACACTGCAGTACTACTTAATCAGATTGGTTAAAAAAATGATTGCTTGCCAGTGAAATGCTGATGTTCTTCGTGTTTCACTGTTGCAGTCATCACATTTGGGTTATCTGCCTGCAGGTAGCCCTCAGCCGGCCTGAATACCAGAGTCTTGGATTCCTGTGTCGGATGCTGTCTCTTCTTCCATGATGTCAGGTCGTCAGGGGTATAAAACATGCAGCTGACGCTATTACATTAGTCTTTCTTGCTGTGCGGTGCCCGAAGCAGAAGCAGTTCACAAGTGCCGGTCAGCTGACTCCTGAAATTTTCATTTTTGAGTTTCAGAACCGAAGTCTTCAAAAAAGCTAAGTACCCCATTGGGGGGCCTTTTTCTTGCTCTAACCGATGTCAGTAAAAGTTAACAATTGTCTTGCCTGTGGAAGGCAAATACCTCAAAGATTTTTATTTGTACTGCATTCCTTGCTTAGGCCCAGACCACGATGTCGGTTTTGTGCCTTGTTCAACCCCTGAACTTTCGTCGTCGGGCTATATTTGCAGCAAATTATTTTGGTACTCAGTATAACTGCCCAGAAATGGCTTCGTTAAGCCTTCCGACTACCGATCTTCTGAAAAAAACGTAAAGATAAAGACCGAGACTGCATAGGTCCAAAACTGCCGACTACTCTTCTGTTAAGCTAGTTGCCAGTCCGCCGGTACTCAGCGAGGCACTTTTGCAGCTCCTGATACCCGCTACCTCAGATTTTCAGGCCTTTACTGAGACCCTTTCGGAGTCCGGTATGCCGAGAGATGCTTCTTCGACTATGGAACCTGCAGAGATGGATCCAGAGCCTCTGTGCAGGCACCGGCTTCTGAGGGTGTATTCAGGCCTACAGACTTGCATTTTAAACCGATGCCATCTTCTTCATCAAGGCCTAAAACTCGATCCACTCCTAGAAAACCAACGTCCAAACTGCATGCTCAGGCCCATATGCCTAAAAAACAAATGCTTAGAATGGCCGAAGACCTTATTACTGTAATTAGGGGAAGCCAGCCTTCCCCCTCTAAGAGACCTATAACTGATTTTCCTTCTGATTCTTCTGATCAGGAATCTGATATTTCTGTTCCTACTGATGACCAGGATTTGCCCTTATCTGCCTATGAGGATTTTGATGCAGAGGATTCCATTCCCTCTGCTTCCCCTCTAGAAGATTTTTCTTTTGGTGAAACCTTGCACACTCTTGGGGAGCATTTCCACTGGGAAAGCCAGGATTACTCTGACTCCAAAGAGAGGCTTAGGGAATTCTTACTCCTTCCTCAACACAGACATTTAGCTATCCCTCCTGTTCTGGACATTGTAGATTATGCTTTCTTGGAATCTAGCCTTTCCCCAGACACTTTACCTCCAGCTCCCAGAAAACCTGACCACCGGTATTAGAGTACCTGAGACTCTCAAGTTCCTGTTCAAGAATCCTACTGCAGATCCAGCGACCATTTCCCAAGGACCAAAAGGCATTAAGGCTACTGCTGCCAAAAATCCTACCCCTTCTGATAGAGATTCTAGAGCCTTGGACAGATGGGGTAAGAAGGTATACACTTCTGCTACTTTGGCCATTAGGGCTTTAAATTGCCAGTTTCATATGTTCAAGTACCAGCAGCATATTATGGGACTACTTAAACAGGAAATGATGTTGATTCCTGACTGTGCTGAACACACACAATTACAGGATTTAATGCATTCTGATGAACAAGTTAGTAAACATACTTTGCAATGTGGTTTTGACTCTTTAGAAGCATCTTGCAGGGCTGCTGTCACTGGGTCTGTACTTAGAAGGCATGCTTGGCTTAAGGAACAAAACTTGCCAGATCATGTTAAAGCTAAATTACTGGATGCTCCCTTAAACCAAGACCGCCTGTTAGCCAATAAAGCAGAAGTCGTCCTCAAAAAGATGGAGGAAAAAGCTAAATCTATGCAAACTGTTAAAGATTTCCTACAAGTACAGCCTCCCAGATTTAGTAGGCATTGGCCTTCAAAGAATTGGTCCTTTCCAGTCTCTTCCAGGCCTTCTCAGTCCAAACCCAGGAACAGTAGACCACCTAGGTTACAGTCTCAGGCTGCGCACAGGCCTAAGCAGTGGGAGGCTCCCACTTCCAAAGCCGGGAGTAGTAAGCCACCCCCTACAGAAAAATGGCACAATGACTTAACCTTAACCCTTTCAAGCCCTGCTCAACTGCTTTCCCCCTTAAGAGGAAAACTCGCCCTGCATGCAAAAAACTGGGAATTCATTACCCAGGGCAAAAGGGTTTTGAGTATAGTTTCCCAAGGATACAGATTCCACTTACACACCCTACCAACCCCAAACGGTTGGCCGGACCTACCCCCAAGTCAGTGGGCGGAGGCCCAACATCAGGGTCTCTCTCTTCTAAGTATCAGGGCTATTCAACCTGTCCCAGCAGAACAAAGGGGACAATGTTTTATTCAAGACTTTTCCTGGTACCCAGGAAAGACAGCTCCTGGAGTCCTATCCTTGACCTCTCTATTCTAAACACCTTTCTGGTAATCCCAAAATTCAAAATGTTTAACTCTTCAACAGCTGCTTCCTATGCTAGGCAAAGATGCCTGGTTGGCAACCTTAGACTTAACAGAAGCTCACCTGCACATTCCAGTAAGGGAATCCTGCAGGAAATACTTATGCTTCAGAGCAGGCCCCATGCACTATCAGATGTTCTTCGTTTTGCACTGTTGCAGTCATCACATTTGGGTTATCTGTTTGCAGTAGCCCTCAGTTGGTCTGATTAACAAAGTGTTGGGTCCTGCGTCGGTTGCTGTCTCTTCTTCCGTGACATCCGGTCGTCAGGGGTGTAAAATATGCAGCCAATGCCATTACATCAGTCTTTCTTGCCGTGCAGTGGCCGAAGCAGAAGCAGTTCGCAAGTGCCGGTCGGCTGACGCCTGAAATTTTCATTTTCGAGTTCCAGAACTGAAGTCTTCAACTAAAAGCTAAGTACCCCATTGGGGAAACGTTTTCTTGCTCTAAACCGATGTCAGTAAAAGTAAATAATTGCATTTCTTGTGGAAAGCAAATACCTCATAAAGATTTTCATTTGTACTGTATTCCTTGCCGAGACCCTGACCACGACGTACTTCGCTGTCGGTTTTATGCCTTATTTAAACCACAAACTATCCGTCGTTGGTATTTTTTCGCTTCTGAATATTTTGGTGCTCGGTTCAGTTTTTCAGATATGTCTTCGGTAAGCCATCCGAGTACTGACATTCCGAAAAAACGCAAAGATAGACAGAGACAGGCCGCCTAGGTCCAAAACCACTGCCACCGCTGCTTCTCCTAAGCTAGTCGCCGGTACTCAGTGAGGCACTTTCGCAGCCCCTGATACCCGTTACTTCAGATTCGCAGGCCTCTACTGAGACCCATTCGGAGTCCGGTATGCCACGAGATGCTTCCAACTGTGGAATCTGCAGATGTCTCTACATTGGATGGGTCCAGAGCCGCTGTGCAGGCACTGGCTTCTGAGGGTGTATTCAGGCCTACTGACTTGCATATTAAACCAACGCCATCTTCTTCAAGGCTTAAAACTCGAACCGTGCCTAGAAAACTGATGCCCAGACTGCATGGTCAGGCCTCTGTGCCTAAAAAACAAATAAGAATGGCTGAAGACCTTATTACTTTAATCAGGGGAAGCCAACCTTTCCCCTCTAAGAGACCTAGGACTAAGTTTGCTTATGATACTTGACCAAGATTCTGAAATTTCTGTTTCCTCTGATGACCAGGATTTACCCTTATCTACCTATGAGGATTCTGATGCTGAGGACTCCAGGGTGCTGGATAGATTGGGTAAGAAGGTATACACTTCTGCAACTTTGGCCATTAGGGCTTTGAATTGCCAGTTTAATATGTTATGAAGTATCAGCAGCATATTATTGGATTGTTTAAACTGAAAATGATGTTGATTCCTGATTGTGCTGAAAATACGGATTTACAGGATTTAATGCATTCTGCTGAACAAGTTGGTAAACATACTTTGCAATGTGGTTTTGATTCACTAGAGGCATCTTGCAGGGCTGCTGTATCTGGGTCTGTACTTGGAAAGCATGCTTGGCTTAAGGAGCAATTCTTGCCAGATCATGTTAAAGCGAAATTACTGAATGCTCCCTTAAATCAGGACCGCCTGTTTGGCAACAAGGCAGAAGTTGTTCTTAAAAAGATGGAGGAAAAAAGCTTAATTTGTGCTAACTGTTAAAGATTTTTTTACAAGTGCAACCACCAAGATTTAGTAGGCATTGGCCTTCTAAGAATTGGTCCTTTCCTGCCTCTTCCAGACCTTCTCCATCCAAACCCAGATTCAGCAGAGCACTCAGGCTTCAGTCCTAGGGGATGCACAGGACTAAGCAGTGGGGGCCTTCCACTTCCAAATCTGGGAATAATAAAACTCCTCCCTATGGTAAACTGTCTCAGTGACTTCTTTTTAAAACTTCCAAGGACTTCTCAATTGACTGCCCCTTTGGGGGGAAAGACTGCACGTCATGCAAAGAACTGGGGACTCATTACCCAGGACAAATGAGTTTAAATATAGTGTCCCAAGGATACAGATTTCACTTCCACACGTTACCAACTCCAAGCGGTTGGCTGGATCTACCTCCAAATCAGTGGGCAAGAGGCCCAAAAGCAAGTACTCTCTCTTTTAAGCATAGGGGCTATTCAGTTGGTACCAGAAGAGGAAAAGGGACAAGGTTTCTACTCGAGGCTTTTCCTGGTACCCAGGAAAAGACAATTCATGGCGTCCTATCCTGGACCTGTCTACTGTAAACACCGTTTTGTTGACTCCGAAATTCAAGATGCTGACTCTTCACCAGTTGCTTCCTATGCTAGGCAAAGATGCCTGGTTGGCAACACCTAGATTTAAAGGAAGCATACCTGCACATCCCAATCAGGGAATCTTGCAGAAGATATCTACACTTCAAAGCAGGCTACACGCACTATCAGTTCCTTGCACTGCCCTTTAGTTTATCTACTGCGCTCAGGGTATTCACAGAATGCCTATCTCCAGTCATTGCATTTTGCAATCAGAAATATTCAAATATACCCATACCTGGACGATTGTCTAATACATGCAGAAAGCCAGTACATACTTTTGAATCATCTGGCCTTTGTACAAAGGGTGCTAACTTGTCTGGGGTACACCATAAACGAAAATAAATCACACCTGGTACCCTGTCAACAAATTATATTCCTGGGAGCAAGCTTGAATACAACTTACCAGATGGCTTTTCTCACGCCAAAGAAACAAATTCATTTGACAACCTACTTCAAACAAGTGGTTACAAAAAGGCAAATACTACAGGCCTTGGGGTTCATGGCCTCCTGCATTCTTCTAATTCCATATGCAAGACTGCTTATGAGGAATCTACAATGGTATCTCAAAAGCCTATGGTGTCAACATTCTCAGGATGTAAGCAGTGATTCCTATCATACCTTGCCTACGCCTAGAGTTCCTTTGGTGGGCAGAGGACTGCCACCAAAACAAGGGACTACCATTCACACTACCCCCTGCTAGCTCAGACCCTAACAACAGATGCATCAGATTATGCATGGGGTGCTCACCTGGCAGGGAAGTGCATTCAGAGCAAATAGAACGCAAGTCAAATCCACCTGCATATCAATCAAAAAGAAATGTTAGCTGTACAGAATGCTCTGACAACCTTAAAGGACCACATTCTTCCAGGACAATTGATGGTAAAGACGGGCAACACCACTGTTATGTGGTACATAAACAAGCAGGGGGTACGCTTTCTTGCCCACTCTGCAGACTAGCCATGGCATTGTGGAACACAGCCTTGAGCTACGAAGTGCATCTATAAGCTCAATTCCTGCCAGGGAAACTAAATACACTGGCAGACGAATTAAGGAGAAACCTCATGGACCCACACGAGTGGAAACTGGAACCAAGGATTTTCAACATGTTGACAAGTAAATGGGGGATCCCTGATATAGACCTGTTTGCCTCACACCAGAACTATCAATTGGACAAATTTTGCACAAGGACTCCCCACAGACAAGCCTGGAAAGTGGATGCTCTGTCATTCAGCTGTTTTTTTTTTCAGTTTATGCCTTTTCTCCTCTCCCTCTGCTTTCCAAGGTACTACTAAAGATCAAGCAAGACAAACCAAGGACAATTTTGATTGCACCAGACTGGCCACGCCAACACTGGTGTACCCCTTCTTGTGCAGTGTGTCACTGTTGGCCCCATGGCACCTGCCTCAGACTCCTACCCTGCTGTCTCAGCAGGAGGGCCAGATTCTGCACCCTCAGCTTCAAACACTGAACCTAGCAGCCTGGCTAATTACCTAATCTCTCCTTTACCATCCCTCAGTAAACCAGTGACTGATATCATTTTAGAGGCAAGGAGGCCTAGTACTAGAAAATCTTATGCTGAAAAATGGAAAAGATTCTGTGCCTGGAACCAATCTCAAGGGATGAGCACAGCAGTGCCCAATTTACTTCAGATTTTACAATACAACTGAGATGCTTCACAAGGGCCTGTCTCTTTCCTCTATAAAAATTAATGCCTCAGCCATTTCAGCTCATTGTAACACAGAACTCCTCCCCTCTTCTCTCATCCACTGGTCAAGTAGTTCCTTCAAGGGGCCAAAAATTTAAGACCACCCAGGAGAGCTCCAACTCCAGCCTGGGACCTTAACTTTGTATTGGAGAAACTCACCCTTCCTCCTTTCGAGCCAGCTGCTACTGCAGATTTAAAATTCCTTTTTTGGAAAACCGCTTTCCTTTTAGCAATCATTTCAGCAAGAAGGGTATCTGAATTACAGGCCCTTATGGCAGTGGAGCCTTTTATCATCTTTCATGCAGACAGGGTGTCCCTTGGGACCATTCCCTCCTTTATGCCCAAGGTGGTATCCAGTGTGACCCTTAATCAGTCCATTCATTAGCCAACCTTCTTTCCTAATCCACAGAACAAAGGGGAATGGATACTGCACTCCCTTAGATGTGCACAGACAACTTAGATTGTACTTGGACAGGACTAAGCCTCAAAGGAAATCTGAACTGCTGGTGGCATTTGCTGCAGGGACAGAGGGACAGGCCATTTCAAAGCAAACCATTTCTAAATGGATAGGCAGTTGCATTCATTTTGCTGTAAGCACCATGGAAAACCTATCCCACAGGGGATCAGAGCCCATTCAATTAGGGCTGCATCTACCTCTACAGCCTTTCTCAGAGGCATACTTACCATGGACATCCTAGAAGTTGCTACCTGGAATTCTGTACGTACTTTCACCAAGCATTACCATTTGCTAATTTTCTCTAAATCCAGAGCTGGTTTTGCCACTGCGGTCTTGCAGGGCCTTATAGCTGGTCCTAATGCTATCTAAATTCCTCCTCCCATCCTTAGCTTTGGGAATTTATCCAAATGTGATGACTACAACAGTGAAACACGAAGAACATAGTACAGTTGTGTACACTTACCATAAGTGTAGGTGTTCGAGTGTATTCACTGTTGCAGTACTGGTTACCCTCCTTCCAGCCCCCTGACTTCTTTTGGCTATACCTCTTCTCTCCCTTACTATGCTTAAAAGCTTTTTGTTGTTTTTGCTTTTTTATTGGAGGTATAACCTTGTATATTTATAAATTTAATTGCTTCCCATTGGGGGACACCTGACATCTGGATAGGAAAAACTGATGTAATGGCGTTGGCTGCATGTTTTATACCCCTGACAACCTGACATCACGGAAGAAGAGACGGCAACCCACGCAAGATCCAAAACTTTGTTAATCAGGCCAACTGAAGGCTACTGCAAGCAGATAGCCCAAATGTGATGAATGCAACAGTGAATACACTCACCATAAATGTAGATGTTAAAAGTGTACACAACTGTACTTTATCTGCACTTCCCATTGGCTTATCTACTGCGTCCAGGGTATTCACAAAGTGTCTAGCTGCAGACATTGCATTTTGCAGGCAGAGAAATATTCATATATACCCAAACTTGGACGATTGTTTGATTCAGGCAGAAAGCCAAGACTTGCTATTAGAACATCTGGCGTTCATAAAGAAACTTCTGACCTCACTGGGGTATGCCATAAACAAAAAGAAATCTCACCTAGTACCCTGCCAACAGATTGTATTCCTGGGAACAAGCTTGAACACAACTTCCCAGATGGCTTTCCTCACTCCATAGAAACAAGTTTATTTGACAACCTACTTCAAACTACTGGTGACAAAGACCCAGCTATCTGCAAGGAAAATTTGCAAGCCTTGGGGTTCATGGCCTCTTGCATTCTACTGATTCCATATGCAAGACTGCATATGAGGAAACTACAATGGTATCTACAAAAACCTATGGTGTCAACATTCTCAGGATCTAGAAGCAATGATTCCTATCATACCTTGTATAAAGACAGAGTTCCGTTGGTGGGCAGAGGCCTGCTACCACAACAAGGGGCTCCCTTTCCCTCTACCCCCTGCTGCCCAAACCCGAACAGACTCACCAGACTATGCATGGGGGGCTCACTTGGCAGGGCAGTGCATTCAGGGCAAATGGAACCTGAGACAGATACACCTGCATATCAACCAAAAAGGATATGTTCGCTGTACAGTATTCCCTGACATCCTTCAAAGACCACATTCTTCCAGATCAATTATTGGTAAAGACAGACAACACCACAGTTATGCGGTACATAAACAAGCGGGGGGGGGGGGTCCTACTCTTACCCTCTCTGCAGATTAGCAATGGCTCTGTGGAACACAGCCTTGAGCTAGCAAGTGCACCTACAAGCTCAGATCCTGCAAGGCAAGCTAAATTCACTGGCAGACTACCTAAGCAGAAATCTCATGGACCCACACGAATGGAAACTGGAACCAAAAATATTCAACCTCTTGAGGAACAAATGGGGGACTCCAGAGATAGACCTGTTTGCCTCCCCTCAGAACTACCAATTGTTTGCCTTCCCTCAGAACTACCAATTAGACAAAAATTCTGCACAAGGACTTCCCACAGTCGAGCTTGGAAAGTGGATGCCCTGCCCTTTACCTGGAAAAGCCTCTCGGTCTGCCTCTCCTCTCGAAGGTTCTGCAAAAGATCACAGGGCAAGCGAAGGACAGTACTGATTGCACCAGACTGGACACGCCAGCACTGGTACCCCCTCTTGTGCAGTATGTCACTGCTGAAACCATGGCACCTGCCTTAGACCCCTTTCCTGCTGTCCCAGCAGGCGTGCTAGATTCTGCACCCTCAGCTTCAAAACCTGAACCTTGCAGCCTGGCTAATTCCTTGAGCTCTCCAATAGCATCCCTCAGTAAACAGGTGTTAGATGTCATTCTGGAGGCAAGGAGGCCTAGTACTACAAAGTCCTATGCTGAAAGGTGGAAAAGATACTGTTCCTGGAGCCAGACTCAGGGGATGGGCACAACAGTGCCCAGCTTACCTCATATTCTTCAGTACTTAACAGAAGTGCTTCACGAGGGCCTATCCTTCTCGTCAATTAAAATTCATACCTCTGCCATTTCAGCACATTATAATACTGAGCCACCCATCTTCTCTCACCCCCTGCTATAGCAATTCCTTAGAGGGGCCAAAAATTTAAGACCCTCCAGGAGAGCTCCTACTCCAGCCTGGGACCTTAACTTTGTATTGGAAATGCTAACTCTTCCCCCCATTTAAGCCAGCTGCAGAGTTAAAATTCCTTTCTTGGAAAACGGTCTTCCTTCTAGCCATCATTTCAGCAAGAAGAGTGTCTGAATTACAGGCCCTCATGGCAGTGGGAACCCTTCATTATCTTCCATGCAGACAGGGTTTCCCTCAGGTCCAATCCTTCCTTTATGCCCAAGGTGGTGTCTAGTGTGGCCCTAAATTCGTCCATTCATTTGCCTACTTTTTTTCCCTTATCCACAAACAAAGGAGAACGAATACTGCACTCTTTGGATGTGGACAGACAACTTAGATTTTATTTGGACAGGACTAAGCCATTCAAAAAAAACTGAACAGTTGTTAGTTGGCTTTGCTGCAGGGGCAAAGGGGAAGGCCATTCCAAAGCAAACCATTTCTAAATGGGTAGCCCATTGCATTCATTTCTGCTACAAACACCATGGAAAACCTACCCCACAGGAGATAAGATCACATTCCACCAGGGCTGCATCTACCTCTACAGTCTTTCTCAGAGGAGTCCCTACCAGGGACATCCTAGAAGCTGCTACCTGGAGCTCCATACATACTTTCAGCAAGCATTACCACATGCCTATTTTTTCTAAATCCAGAGCTGGTTTTGCCACTGCAGTTCTGCAGGGCTTAATAGCTGGACCTAATGCTCTCTAACTTCCTCCTCCCTTCCTTAGCTTTGGGAATCAACCCAAATGTGATGACTGCAACAGTGAAACACGAAGAACATAGTACAGTTGTGTACACTTACCATAAATGTAGATGTTCGAGTGTATTCACTGTTGCAGTCCTGGTTACCCTCCCTCCAGCCCCCTACTTCTCTTGGCTCTACCTTTCCTTCTTGTTTGGTGCATTTAACCTTTCTGGTGTATTTGCTTTTTGATGGAGGTGTACCATAATATATAATTGCTTCCCTTTGTGGGGGCACCTGACATATGGGGCAATAAAAACTGATGTAATGGCGTTGGCTGCATGTTTTATATCCCTGACGACCTGATGTCATGGAAGAAGAGACCGCATCCAACGCAGGAATCCAAGACTCTGGTATTCAGGCTGGCTGAGGGCTACCTGCAGGCAGATGACCCAAATGTGATGACTGCAGCAGTGAATACACTCTAACATCTACATTTATGTTAAGTGTACACAACTGTACTTTCTGTGCCATTGTAGAAAATTAAGGTACTTCTACAGAAAACTGGAAACCTCTTAAAATGTGCCTTTGCCATGTTTGTGAGAGACAGGTGACTGAGCAGAACTGGTAAGCAGTACACCTAATCCGAGTGTGGCAAAATGTTGAATAATTAAACAATGCAGTTTAGTTGCACTTTTGTTGAAATATATTTAACTTTGTCATGAAAAATGTTTTAATAACTTCACCGCTGGCATATGTTTAAGTTGGTAGAACACAAAAGCCAATACTGTTTTGGAGACATTTTAAGGTCCCAGTTGCTTACAATGATGTAATTTTAAGAAAGGCAGAAACAAACAGCCTATTTTGTCAGGGACGAGTATTGTAATCTTTATTTTGGTTTACTTCACAAATCACAGTTCTGCAGTGTTGTCAAAGTCCCATGTTTGGCATATGTAGGGCTAGCTGATGGACAGTGAAGTATGGGGAAAGCTCTCGAACTGTTGTCCCTAGAGACAAACTTCTTTTTTGGTTACTTCTGATGTAGATCCTTATGGTCATGAATGAAGTTCTGCATTGCTAAGTAGTATACTATGTTTGATGTCGGAGTGAATCACATCTACATTGATAGTACTACTCTGAACATGATTTTAACATTGAAAGTTCCAGGTAATCAGATCAGGTACTGTGCACACGAGATAGGAAAAATGTATCCTTTGTCCTTTTCATTCTTCCTCACCTACTGGTCTAGGATCAGACTCTGCCATTTTCTATAAGACTTCAGATACAAGCCTTATGCTTCTCCCTTTACCAGTAATGCCCTAGTCCATCCCCAACTCCCGACATCTTGTTTGCTGCCATAGTCAATCAAAACACAGGTATCATTGCAGTGATAAGTCAGGTGTGCTCCAAGAAAAAAAGAGAAAAGTGAGAGAGCCAGAACCACAGGTAAACTTTTAATAAGACTTTAAAAACTGATAAAAACACAGAGAAAAAACAGCAGGTGTCAAAATACACTTTCAGCATAAGGCTTCATCAGGCAGATACAAACAATGAATGCTTCATCCATTTATATTGAAAGTAAATAAGTCACATGATGCTGCTTAACTTGATTGTGCGAACGCCTTAAGTAAGGCTTTAAAGTTACTATTGTCATTAAGACCAGGGGTAATGTGACCTCTGAATCTAAAAATCCATTTGAATTATTAATATTCAGGAAGGTCTTTCATATTACCCCCTCTTAAAGGTAGTGGTAGTATTTTCAAAATAGCATGAGTGCTATCAGTATTTTTGTTTGCATAAAGCATTATTTAAGATGTTCCTACTAATATCTGAGAGATGTTGCCTTAGCCTCTCTTAGTTTTCTGTTGGTCTTCCCTATATAATATGCATTACATTTGCCACATGTAGTGTGAATGAGATTAGTGGAGTTGCATTTACCATAGGCATGTAGAGTAAAATCCTTTCCACTCCCAGGAAGTTAAAGTTTGATCAGTACAGGCCCTAAAATTCACAAGATGTCAAGAATTCAAACTTTATACTTTGCTGCATGTACATTACTTGATGAAGACAACTGCTTACTCAAAGCTGAGAAAGTTGTGTTTTGCACTGACCCAGAATTTGTGTGTTTACCAGGAAAGGGTATCTCCAGCCATTACATTTGGTGCATTTACTGACCTCATTAGTTGAGTTACTGTTACTCATGGTTTAAATAGACAATGGCCAAGTTGGTTTATCATATCAAGTCATTTAAGTTCCCTTTAATATTGTAGTTCCATGAATTAGCTGCATTGTTGAGCTTGGCCTGTTGAGCTGTTACTCCTTGTTTGAGCAATGAGAGGCTGAGGCTGTTTCCCTCATCAAGGCATGAAGACCCCCAGTAGCTAGGATTGCTACACTCCTTGCAGCCCACCAGGGCTTGCAAATATTGGTTGATGGTGAAAGTTTGCTTTCTTTCTTCATACACAGCATGTTGATAATTGTCTTTAGTTTAGACAGCACTATGGTACAGAGTACTGCTAGCGGGGAGGTGAGACAAACACTTTTGTTTTGACCAGTGGAATCTCTGTGCTACTGCTGTGCATTTAGGACCACAACCATACGTAATTAGCACTGCACCATGCAGCACTGCTTCCATTTAATGCAACACTTGTATTATGTAATGTAGATTATGTAGAGGCCCCGGTCCCCAGAAAATGTGTGGCCCTTTTGTAAAATTTAAACAGAATTCAGTTTTGTTAAATCAGCTATATGGTTTTTGGTTTGGAGAAGGCATCATTGGATGATCATTTAGAATGTGACTTGTTCAGTTTATCTTTTGTGACCAGCACATGGATAGGTGCAACCAGATGGAAGAAGTCTTGGGTGCAGTGGTGTTTTAAACCTGAGCGCGTGCGCGCACACACACACACACACACACACACACACACACACACACACACACACACACACACACACACACACACACCTGAATTGAGGGTAGCCTTTTAGGGTCGTGTATAGGCATTCATTGAGCCACTAAGCATGGATAGTTTTGTGTCCATCTTTCATCAGTGCTACATGTTGGCTTTTACTGAAGCTGAGCTGCCGCAATAGTGGTTAGCGATCAGCAATTTCAGAAAGTGTGTGGTAGTTGGTGAATAGATTATAAACTGGCAGTGGGAGAGAAAGATTTTGCTGGGCATAATTTTCCTTTTCCGAGTAGTTTTCATTGCTTGCGGTGTGTAGTTTTATAAAGAGTATTTTTAAGTGAAGCTCCTCTCTTCAGGTGTTTCTGCCTTGTATGTTATTTATTTATTTATTTTTTGCATAGCATTGAATTGAGAGATTTATAGATTAGCTCCCAGCAAAGGCAACTTGTCACGTTAAGTCATAAGTAAAGGATTGGTAACAGTCATGTTTTTGTACATAGTGGCAAAAAAGGTAATTAACACAAACCACCTTGGTTTAACTTGAAGTTGTGCTGCTAAAGTTGGCTTTGATGCCATCTTAGCTGTCAAAGGAAAATGGAGGTATGTAATGAGGATTGCCTTTAATTTGACGATGGTATAGTCAGCGTATCTATTTTGCAAGTATAATTGCATGGGACAATTGCTTAGGCTGTGCCTTTTGGACTCTTATTACTGTTAACAGGCTTCATAATACAGAGACTCAAGAGTCGAGTCAGAGGGTAATGGGCTCTGTAGACCTACTTCAAGAGTAAATGGTAGTGCTGCATTTGAAAGTAGTGGTAGTAGTCAAGATATTGCTGATTTGTGTTGGATTAGTTGCTGGACAGAGTAGGAGAGAGTGGGACACATTCTTCCTGAGTAAAGCAGTGGGATGTAAAACACCTGAAGGTTCACAGATAAAGGCTCATCTCATCTGGAGTTGTATTTCCTCAACCTACTTTCTATTTTGTTCTCCCTGTTTTGTTAAGATATTTATTACAAGAAGGGTTTTATATGTATGTCTTATAAGAAGCTTCAAGCAGGTGTCATAAAATGTGAATGTGAAAGTGAAAGTATGCATTTCTTGTGTATAACAGTAGTGCTGGATTTGTTTGATAAGGTTTATGTTAAAATGTTTTTCCCTTCTTCGTACTTTGATTCCTTAGCGATATGTTTGGTGAGAGTGAGTTGCTTCTTTAGACACACACCGGGTAGTGTATTGGTAAAAGAATATGAGAACTAGAAAGGACAGGTTTAACCTGTTTGTCTGTCCTTTATAATGTGACTTCACTATAGGTCTTTTTCATTGCATGTATTTGAAAAAAAAAATTGCATTCATAAGAGGTTGTATAATGTTACAAAGCCTGCCACTATTTCATTGATAAGCAGGATAACTTGTCTTCTATGACTATAGAGGATTATGTTCGGGTCTCCGATCATAATCAGCTTGTGTTTGAGACATGGATGCCAAGGAATTCACATTGAGGGAAGCTCCAGAAGTGAATATTGGCATCCATGTGGAGAATACAAAATCTGCAATGCATGGAAATATTTCTGCTTTGTGTACTACTGGTCTATATTTTCCTGCTGGTAAAGCAGTGGGGAAGTTGTCGACATCCTTGCTGTATTCCTTGTATAAAGGGAAGCAGTTTGCATAAAAATAGTTGCTTTAATGTGTCCTGCTGCTGCTTTTTACTGGTTGGCACTGTCTGCTTTAGTACCAGACTCTAACAGTATGTAGGGAATGCTTAATGATTGTAAAGTACCCTTCTAAAAGCGTTCCAGAGCAGCACTGAACCAGAATGTAATTTAACCATTTTTGGAGTGTAATCGCAGAGCTCCACACACTACAAACAGAAGTTATTAACTGAGGCCCTTGCTGATTAAATTGTCACAGAATGTTTTAAGGGATGCCTTTTTAATTAATTTACTTGTTTTGCAGGAGTTTACAATGCACGACACAATAGGATGCTACATAGATGTAGACAAAGGGCAGATCAAGTACTCCAAAAATGGTAAGCTTTCTATTGGTGTTTCACTTGAAATGTGAAGCTAACTTTAATTTTCTCTTAATGATTTCACTCTCCATTCATAATTAGGTAAGGATCTAGGCCTTGCTTTTGAAATCCCTTCTCATTTGAAAAACCAAGCCTTCTTTGCTGCCTGTGTTCTGAAGGTAACTTTTATGTTTGTTATTAATTATCGAGTCAAAATTTAGAGCTGTAGTTGTAGCAGTTTGCTTGTGTGTAACCAGTTGAAATTTTGTTTCAGAATGCAGAGCTGAAATTCAACTTTGGAGATGAAGATTTCAAACATCCTCCAAAAGATGGGTTTGTTGCTCTTTGTCAAGCTTCTGATGGCCATGTTTCAAAATCGTCTCATACAGGTAGGTATTGGGTTCTTACATTGAGCACACACAATGCTAAAGTGTTTGTGTTTAGCATTTTTTTGGGAAGGGATTTATTAGCATATAGAGAGTCTATGTATTTTAATGTAGAACTTATCATAGGTAATACGCAGATGTATGTGACTTCACTGCCGTTTTATAAAATGCAGGATAGGCTACCATGTTTCTTTTTGTGTATAGGTACAGCACAAGTGGGTCAGGCAAAGAATTTGCCAAATGCTCCTAAGTCACTTATCATTGAACCTTCCAGAGAACTGGCAGAGCAGACTCTCAACAATGTGAAGCAGTTTAAAAAATATGTGGACAATCCCAAGCTAAGGTAACCTAATTCTTTATTTTGCTGATACGAGTGCTATTTTCATTTTCATTGAAGTTGAAGTGTTATCCTTACTTTGACTTAATTACACTAGAGTCTTCCAGGATGTATTTTCAAGTTGGACAAATAAATAAGTCTTTAGTTACTGTCAGTTGGCTCAGCAGTGAATCTGTGTTGCTGAGAAGGCTAGAAGGTTGTGCTCTCTCCCTACATGTGCTTGTATTTGTATTCCAGTGTTAGCAGTGCAGCACTAAAGAGGTACTGAGTTCTTGAAATGCCAGACTTTAAATGCTGTAATTGTGAGGTGGCTGAAGTTTTGGATATTATTGGTCACGTGATAATTTCCAGAAGAGAGTAGTGGAGTATTTATTAGAAGAAACAAAGTAAAAATCAAAGTACATTCAGAGTCTTGCATTGTCACTTTTTTGAAAAGTTCTTCAGTTGGGTTTGTAAACTAATTCTGTAGTATCACAAATTACATATTTTTTCCATTTGTAGAAAGGTCTGTTTTTAAGCAGCATGAAGAAACCATGCATTTCAGATGCACAATTTTACTGTCAGAAGTTCAGTCCATGTACTTGATGTAATTCCATACAGTTCTACACTACATTCTCACATGGTATAATAAATTAGGTTTCCTTTGTCCACTTAAATATACCTGAAAGCCTTCTGTTTAAAACTTCCAAGTAATGTACTATTGTGGATTTTTTAAATGCACATCCTTTATTCTTTCACAAGTTCTTTTGACCACACCTATACATTTTCTTTCTGTTGTGTCTGGATGTTATACAGAGACATTCGTAGGATGACAGAAAAGGTGGTCTGTCGTTTTTGCTTATATAGTGAGTATCTTTCATTTGCTCTGCATCAACCTTCTGTCTTAACCATCACTCCTTTATGGCATTTTTCAAGTTCTCTGTTCTTAGGTTACCTATGGGAGCGGTATCCAGTTTCATTTATCTGCTGATTCCTTGAGAAGTGCTTTTAAGTGTCTTAAACTTTGAGCACTTAATGTGATGAGCATGCTTTCTTACTGTTTTCTTTCTTTGTGGTCATATTGAATGCTGCCTGTCTTCATCACTAATGTGCCCACTTCTGTTTCCTACCTGTTCTCTGTTTATATCCTGTAATAAATCTTGGTATTAGCTTGTCTATACCCTTTGTTATCCTGGTAGCCTGTTTGTACCTTTTTATGAACATTTTTATCTGTGAACTGGCACCAGAATTGAACTTATCCCTAAAGATACAAATTAGCAGTTTATTTTTCTTGTAAATGGCTTTCTCAGTTAGCACCATGTCATTTCTTCTCTTATACTGCACCAGTTACTTCTCAAAATCTGTGTTAGCGTCACTTTTAGTAAAGTGCTGTTAAACTTCCCTTGTTTTAATTTCTGTAAGTGTTTTGGGTTTCTTATACCATGCTAGGACTGGACCTCATAAGTGAATGTGCAGTTGGATTTGATGAAGTTAATATATGTGAAGTTCTATCCCGCCGTTCATTCTTACAGATGGTGTTCGGAGCCAATCCTCTGCTTCAAGTCAGCCAACTACAAAGCTCAAGGTCCTCAGACATCTCGAGGCCAAGTCCCTATCCCATGATGCGCCTTGAGTTACCTCCGATCTAGTTTGTCGCTGCAACAGATTGGAGGTTTCCTCACAGCTCGGGCCAGTATAGTTTTTTCCTGTATTCTACATTATTGTAGGTTAGGTTTTCTTTATATTTTTCGTAACACTTAGATTTTATATGTTACTTAGCGTTCTCTAGCTCTTTATAGCATTTTAAGGCCGTTATTTTATTAGGCCTGTAGTCTCTCCCTTCCCTTTTTGGTGTGTTTATAAATCTAGTAGTCATAGTCATAACAGAGTGTTGTTAGTGATAGTAGTTAGACTTCCTAGAGCCTGTTTTGTTTTAGGGCTAATTACTGTTTAACATACTGGTGTGCTAATTGAGATTTTTCAATTTTTTACAATTGGACTCTCTAGGCTTTATAGAGCCCGTTTGTTTTAAGGGCTAATTGCTGTTAAATACTTGTGTGTGTGTTGACTTTGATAGTTTTTTCACTTGTGTGTTTAGTTTGATACTCTTATAGCAATGTTTTCTTGTGTGCATTTGCATTATAGCTGATCAGAATAAGAAAAAACAACCCAAGTCTGGGCTTAAAAAATGTCATAAGTGTGGACAAAAAATGTCTGTGACTGATGGGTCATGTCAGTTGCGTTTACTGTCTGGGTGTTTTCTGTTTGCAAGAGAGTTGCTCCATCTGCCATTATTTCAGTAGTCGTGTCCTACATGAAAGAAAAAGAAAGCTAATTGACAGAAGACTTGGGTGAAACTTTGGGTGACCATGACAAAACTAGCAAATCCCCAGAATCTTCTAAGTCTTCTAAGTCTTCTTCTTCGGAGCAGAAAGCCTTGGATCCATAATCATAATTTTTTTTTTTTTTTTTTTTTTTTTTTTTTTTTATCGATGTCAGCTCCACACTCTTCGGAGCCGAGCGTCTTTTAATTTCGGAGCTGGTCCCAGTCTTGGAACCGGTCTCCACAGTACTAAAGTCATCGATCCTACAGTCGATTCCACCCTCTATCCATTTATCTTCGTCCTCTATAAGCCTTTCGGATTTGGATGTGTGGATCGTGTGGTGCTGAAGTTGTTACAGGCACCGGCGTTTGCCAAATTTTTATCTGCTCCGACCCAAGTGGTTTCGGAACCAAAAACTGTTCCCCCATGTACTTTTCCTCCTCTGAGCCATACCGGTCCTTCGGAGCCAACGCCTGTTCCAGTGCCATCAGTTCTGATTACTCAGACTTCCTCTATGCCCATCAAGGAGTGTAGGAGCAGACACTCGCCGGTCTGGTCTGGAGAGGATAATCGGACCGATATTTCGGTTCCAACTTTGCCTCTTGGGGCTTTGGCTCGGATGTGTTCGGTTCCTCCCTCTGCGTCAGAGCCCACTGTTCTGGTGCTGAGGGAATCATCTGTTTCTTTGGATCCGGAGATTCCCTCCCACCAGTGCAGGGGCGCTTTTGAGGCCATGAGGAGAGTTGTGTCCCCTAGGACATCCACAACTTTAGGACCAACTACTTCTCCCCTAAAAGCGCCTGTCTACTTCTGTCTCACAGATCCCTGTGAAGCATAGAGACCCTGAGCCTCCAGAAGCCCCACTGGGTGGTTTCTGCTCTTCCGAGACATCACCAGAAGTTCCAATTGATGAGGTTCCCAATTTGCAAGAGGAAGCATCTGGACTCCCCACAGGAGTCTGTCACATCTGACACTGACTTGGATGAATCAGAAGGGTCCCCCACAGTCCCACTCTGAATATCTCATTTGCAGATATTTTGGAAATCCTAAGCAGAGGGGTGGCTGGAAGCCTAACAACCCTACTCAGGATGAGTTGGTCCTCTTGAAAGCTTTTGAGTCTCAGCCCTCAATTTCTTGGGTGTTTCCACTTTTCGATGAGCTTATGGAGCTGGTCTCACGAAGGGCGTGGGAATCTCCAGACACCATGGAGCCTGTCCCTAGGAGGCTCAATAAATTTTATTTCTGCCCCTCACGATAAGACTTTTCTCACAAAGGGAGTACCTGTTGATGCCATGGTGGTGGCGGCAGCCACCAAAAAGGAGATGGAAACTTCTTCCTCTGCCCATCCTCCTAACCAGAGACTCTAGCATCATGGATAGATACGGGAAACACATGTTTAGTTCAGCGACTTTTGCCATGCGTTCACTGAACTACCTCACACATTTCACAAAACTGCAAAGAGACCTCCTAAAAGAGTTTGGAGAATACTCTACAAGGTACGGGATCTGAGGGAGCTACAGACAAGGTTGCGTCCCAGCTTGGTACCCTTAATTCCATAATGAACTCTTCCATGCATCTGATTTCATATGCAGCTGAGGGAAAGAGTAGGGCAGCTGGTATAGGAATTGCTCTTAGGAGACCGTCCTATGCGCTTATGTTCCTTTGCGGAGCCCTTTAAGTCATCCTTTGTCAACACCCCTTTTGATGGCTCGTCTCTTTTCGGGCCCAAAGTTAAGGAAACTCTGACCAGGTGTGAGCAGGAAGGAAAGACTCTGCCATCAGAGTCCGTTTTTCCACCCCTACTAGACCCTACCCCAGGGGTCAAAAGGGAGGAAAGATGTGGTTCTGAAAAGCCCAAGGAGTCTTTCTGGACACACGTGGTGAAACCCCCTTCCAGTGGCAGAGGAGGGGGGCAATAATGGAAGATGCTGCCCTCGCGGCAGAGGGGTTCCGCAAAATCAGAGCGGCAGAGACTATTTCTTTGGGAAACCTACCAGCGCTCCTGAAAGGAGGCCCAACTGTCCTACTCTGGAGGCAGTCGGGGGTCACTTATCTTTGTATCCAGACACCTGGCTAAAAATAACAAACGACAAATGGGTGCAAAGCATAATATCCGGAGGATATTTTATTCCCTTTGCCACTCCACCCCCCCCTTGATAACAAAAATCCCAGACATCCCACCCAGTTGCAAGGGACAAGCAACACTAGAGGTCCAAAGTTTGCTACAAAAAGTCATCCAACCGGTCCCAGCATAACATATAGGATCCGGAACTTACAGAAGATTTTTTTTAGCTCCAAAAAAGATGGACTGGAGACCTATTTTGAACCTCAACAGACTAAACAGATCTGTCAGGAAGGAGAAGTTCCAGATAGTCACGCTACAGTCGATACTTCCCTTTTTAGGGAAAGACAATTGGATGTGCTTGATAGATCTACAGGATGTGTACTACCACACAAAAATGGCCAGACCATCCAGGGATCATTTGCGCTTCCGGCTGGGAGCCAGTCACTACCAGTTTCAAGTCCTGCCCTTTGGTCTCACTACAGCCCCCAGAGTGTTCACCAAATGTGTGGCAGTGGCCACGGCTCACCTGAGGCATTTGGGATTCCAGGTGTTGCTGTACCTAGACTATTGGTTCCTCTCCGCCACCACCAGGCATCAGCTTATGCAAGCCAAGGACACACCACACTTGCTCTTTTGTAATCACCTAGGGATTACCATAAACTCAGAAAAATCTGCCTTGTCGCCATTGCAACATATCGTTTTTATCGGAGCAGATTTGGACACTACCACCACCACTTTAAAACTTCCTTTAGAAAGGATATCAATACTTTGTCAGCAAATTCTGAATGCCATTTCCAGAGACAAGGTGCCAGCCTCAGAAGTGCTAAAATTGTTGGGTATGTTGGCAGCTGCAATAATAGCAATTCCATTGGGTCGTATGCACATGCGGATTCTACTATGGCTTCTGTTCACGCAATGGTCTTAAGTGCTCCCAATGTCACATCTCATTATTCTAGCAAACACATGCAAAAAGGATCTTCGGTGGTGGCTGACCTCTCCAAGTTATGATAGGTCATCCTTTTATCCTACCCTCTCCATCTGCCACTGTGACCACAGATGCTTCTCTGATTGGGTGGGGGGGGGGGCTTTTTCAGGGAAGAACAACCCGAGGCACATGGTCCGAACAAGAGACACATCTGCATATCAATGTCCTGGAGATGAGAGCGGTACTCTTAGCGTTGCAGTACTTACAGGACTCTCTTCCTCTGGGGACAATTGTGATTCATACGGGCAACATGCCGGTAGTCTGGTATAAACAAACAAGGAGGATCCAGGTCCTATCCCCTTTGTTGAGATGCCCTAAGAGTATAGCAGTGGGCTACATCCACCCAAAGCTTTCTGATAGCAATGCACATCCCGGGGAAATCCAACGTGATTGCAGACAAAACTGAGCAGTGCAATTTTATTGCCTCACAAAGTGGTCCCTCAAAAAAGAAATAGCGGAAAGTATATCCCATGAATGGGGCCAGGCTTGCTGCGATTTCTTTATATCCCCCATGAACACAAAATGCAGAAGCTACTTTGCCCTGATTTCCCCCTCCAGGAGATTCCCCAAGGGAAGCACTCGTAACACGATTCGTCTCCTTTATGCATTTCCACCAATTCCCCTGATACCCAAAGTATTGCAGAAAGCCAAAGCCCTGGGAAGGGCCATAATTCTAATAACCCCTCAATGGCCTCGTCAGATGTGGTTCCCCTTCCTTCGACCTCATCTGTTGTAAGAGCCTTGGATTCTAGACCCAGTTCCAGACCTTCTGATGCACTCGTCAGAGGCTCTTCATCCTTCCCTTCAGTCCCTAAAATTGACAGCTTGGCTGCTCCAATTCCCAACATAGCCAGGTTCCATAACCTCTCAAACGAAACGCAACATACCGTAATATTTTCTCATAAATCCTCTACGAGGAAGTTGTACCTCAGCAAATGGAAGAGGTTTTCCATATCGGCTTCTCAGAATAACATTGACCCTTACCAAGCCTCTATTTCCTCTATATTAGAATTTTTGACTGTGCTTTACAACAAAGGAGTGGCAGCAGCTACGGTTTGTGTGCAGCTTGCTGCTATCTCTAATTTTCATCTTGGTACTGAAGGCTTTAACATAATGTCACACAAGCTATCCAAAGCCTTTCTCAAAGGGACTTTCCACCTTAGTCGATCTCAAAACTGGCCAGCACCAAATAGTGAAACCCAAAAAGCTCTTTATTGTGGCAACTCCAAAAAGCTATAGCAAAACAGTCAAACCAGTTTCAGCATCAGTATGTTTTCCTCCGTGAACATAGCAAACAAAAATCTTTACTCATTTAAATACACATCACAGTCCAATTAATTAATGATTAATTACAATTGCTCGTTAAGACCGGATTGACTGTTTTGCTATAGCTTGCTGTAGCTTTTTGGCGTTTCCACAAAGAGCTTTTTGGGTTTCACTGTTTGGTGCTGGCCAGTTTTGTGATTGCTTTAGGTTTTGTGGGCCTTTGCACCAGCAGTACTTGCGGTTCCTGTGTGGGTATTTGTATTCCTGTTTATCGCTGTTGGTTTGGACTGTGAACCTTTCTACTTCAGTGGCATTGACTCCAAGATTTTTTAACTTCTTATTTTTGCATTTCTATTTGTTGTGTTTTTACTATTTGATGCACGGTTGTCGAATTTCTCAAATAGGTGGAGACATATGTCAGCCTTCCTAAAACTGTGCTTTGTTGGATTTATGTTTTTTCGGATTCACTTCAACCATCACAGTTTGGGCCTCCACCATCTTTTGTATGTTTTTTTATGACTGAGACGAAGGTTGGCCATTCATGTATTATTTTGGGTGGAACCATTGCTATTTTGTTTGCAGGATTTCTTATGGTGAATAAACCTTCATTGGCAGAGACGTACATCAGCCATTTGGATTATTTTAGAATTTGCATTTCTGGTGGAACTGCCTGGACATTCGTTTGAAATGACCTTTTTGGTGATTTTAGGATATACGGGCGGTGAAGAATTCCTACTATTTGGGCATTTCGTTTACATTTGTGTGTAGTGGAACAGTGACATTAAGGGTAAATGTCTTTTTCATTGACTTTTTTTGTCTTTTCCTTATAAGCTATATGGGCAGGAAAGAACGCCAGCTATTTGGGTATTTCATTTACTTTCATGCGTTTGGCAGAACGGTTGTGATATAACTTAAGAACTGCTTCATCGGGATTTAAGACCTTTACCAGCCTACCAATTTTAGCGAATTGGGACATTTCATCAGTGTGCTTTTTGGTGCTGCTCAATTAGGACTTTTCATAATTTTTGTACTTTAGACAATTTGTATATTATCCACACTAGTGCGTAATTTGTTTTGTGGGGCGGCGTTAACATTTTGGATGTCATGGTCTACATGCATTGACTTTTTGCCTCTTCCCTATGGGATATATGGGTGGTGAAGAACGCCAAACATTTGGGTATTTCATTCACATTCGTGTGCTTGGTGGAACAATTGTGATGCAAGTCAAGATCTGCTTCATCGTGATTTAAGACATTTACCAGCCCATTTATTCTAGCGAATTGGGACATTTCATCAAGTTGTTTTTTGGTGGTGTTCAGTCAGGACTCTCCATAACTTTTGGACTATTGGAAATGTGTTTATCTATATCAGTATTTAACTTGTTTTGTGGGGCTGTGTCATTGGCTCGGACATCACGGTCCATATGTTTTTCGGTTCTTGTTTTCCTTGTATAGGCTAACTAGACCGATTTTTGTTTTCTATTCCATGGGATGTTTAGTTTGATCTATTGTTCATTACATATTGACTTTGTTTATTTATAACCACATTGGGTCCAAGGAGGTTTAGTAGTGGTTTATATATATGTTTGGTTGGCTAATTAGGTTATTTGTTACTGTATTTAGCACCTAATTTATTATTGGTGCAGCCTATGGTATACAAGCTTTGTCTTCAAGCCATCAAAATTGATGGCCTACATTCACAATAGTTTAGGGTCTTGTTTTTTTCAGAAACATTACTACACTATGGATCTTCATGCCCTTTTACATGGTTTATCTGCAGATAAACATTTACAAGCCTTTGGGTTGGGATCATCACAACCTGCTGGTAATAATACTGATAACAATGATCCCTCATATATGTTCATCGTGTTTCACTGTTGCAGTCATTACTCTTGGGTTATCCTGCTGGCTGGCTACCCTCAGTCGGCCAGAATTCCAAAGTTTAGGTCTGGCGTCGGTTGCTGTTGCCTCTTCCCTGACGTCAGTGTGCCAGGGGTATAAAGATACAGCTGACACCATTTTCTTCAGTCTTTCTTGCCAAGCGGTGCCTGAAGCAAAAGCAGTACACAAGTGCCGGTTGGCCGATTCCTGAGATTTTCAAATCCGAATTTCAGAACCGAAGTCTTCATTAAAGCTAAGTACCCCGTTGGGGAAACTTTTTTTTCTTGCTCCAGACGGATGTCAGAAAGAGTTAACAATTGTATTTCTTGTGGGAAGCAAATACCTCATAAGGATTTTCACTCTTACTGTATTCCTTGCCTAGGCCCTGATCACAACGTTGCTAGCTGTTGGTTTTGTGCTAGATTTAATCAATGCACTATTAAGCATCGGTTTAATTTTGCATTTCATTACTTTGGCAGAAGATTTCATTATATAATGCCGTCGGAACAGCCGACAACCGGAGTTTACAAAAAACGCAAGGACAAGGAAAAGGATAGGCATCCGAGGTCCAAAACCGACGACGAGGCCTCTGCTAGGCCAGTCGCAGGTTCGCCGGCTCCCAGTGAGGCGCTTTCGCAGCCCCTGACGCCCGCTACCTCAGAACCACAGGCCACTTCCGACTCCCACGTGGAGCCGACTGGGCCTCTGGATACTCAAGGTATTGGACACTCGGAAATCATTCCCTCGGATGGGTTCGGAGCCGCTGAGCAGGCATCGGCTTCTGAGGGTGTCTTCAGACCTACACAACTATATATTAAGCCATCTTCAGCTTCAAAGACTAAAGCAGCTCTAAAGACAAAAGAAACAAGTACAGCATTCTCCTGCTCAGGCTTCCATGCCTAAAAAACAGATGCTCAAAATGGCCGAAGACTTAATTACTTTGATCAGGGGCTCCCATCCCCTTTGATCAGGGGCTCCCATGCCCCTCCTGATAAGAGGCCTAGGCAAGAGATAGAGTATGATTCTTCTGATCAGGTTTCTATTTCCTCCGATTCCTCTTCTGAATAGGATTACTCCATGCTTCCATATGAGGATTCCGATGCTGAAGAATCCATTCCTTCAGCCTCTCCTCCTGAGGATTATTCCTTTGGGGAAACCCTGCATACCATGAGGGAGCATTTCCACTGGGAGAGCCAAGATTATTCTGAATCTAAGAAAAGGCTCCGCGACTTCTTGTTGCTTCCTCAGCACAGACCCCTTGCTGTTCCACCTGTTCTAGACATTGTAGATGTATTTTCAGAGTCCGGCTTGTCCCCTGACTCTCTATCCCCTGCACCTGCTAAGCCAGACAGATACTACAGGGTCCCGGATTCTCATAAATTCCTATATAGAAACCCCCGCTGCTGTCCCAGAAACTATATCTCAGGGTCCCAAAGGGGTTAAAGCTTCCACTGCAAAAAACCCTGTCCCCTCTGATAGGGATTCTAGGGCTCTAGACCGATGGGGGAAAAAGTCTACACTTCTGCTACCTTGGCCGTAAGGGCTTTAAATTGTCAGTTTCGTATGCTTAAATATCAGCAATACTTAATGTCCCTGCTTAAACAGAAATTGTTGACAAATACTGAATGTTCAGAGAACAAGGAATTGCAGGATTTATTGCATGCAGCTGAACAAGTGGAAAAGCATACTTTGCAATTTGGTTATCATTCACTGGAGGCCTCTTGCAGGGCCGCTGCTACAGGTTTTGTTATTAGAAGGCATGCTTGGTTAAAGGAACAGAATCTGCCTGATCATGTTAAAGCAAAATTATTAGATGCACAAACCATTACAGCATGATACTTTGTTTGGTACTAAAGCAGAAGAGGTGTTGAAAAAAATGGAGGATAAAGCAAAATCCATGCAGACAGTCAAGGATTTCTTACAGGTACAGCCACCCAGGTTTAGCAGGAACTGGCCTTCTAAAAATTGGTCCTTTCCAGTGTCAGACAGACCACAAAGAGGCAGATACAGGCGTCCCAGAGGCAGATCTCAGCCTTAAGGATCATACAGGTCTAAACAATAGGGTGCTCCTACCTCCAAAAGCGAAGAGGACAAATCACAACCTTACAGGAAACAGTCCCAATGACTTTCCTCTGCCAGATCCAAGCATTTTTCTTTTGGCAGCCCCCTTAGGGGGAAAACTAGCACTTTTTTCATCAAATTTGCAAATGGTTACCCAAGACAAGTGGGTCCTGAACATAGTGTCCCAAGGCTGTAGTTTCCATTTTCACACTCTACCAAGGTTAAAAGGTATGCCAGACCTGCCACACAGTCAATGGGCAAAGGCACAAAAACAAATTACAGCCCTCATGGACATGAGGGCCATTTAGCAAATACCACAACAAGAGCAGGGGCAAGGATTTTACTCCAGACTTTTCCTAGTACCCAGAAAGGACAAAACCTGGAGACCAATACTGGACCTGTCTAAACTAAAAACGTTTCTGGAAGTTCCAAAATTCAAGATGTTGACTCTACAGCAGCTACTACCCATGCTGGGCAAGAAGGCTTGTCTCGTAACTTTGTACCTAAAAGAGGCATACCTGCATGTCCCAGTCAGACAATCTTGCAGAAGATGCCTCAGATTCGTAGCTGGCTCAATGCATTACCGATTCTCTGCACTGCCCTTTGGCTTATCTACTGCGCCCAGGGTCTTCACAAAATACCTGGCACCAGTAATTGCGCGTTTTGCAGACAAAAAGGAATTCAAATATATCCCTACTTGGACGACTGCCTAATTCAAGCAGAGAACAAAGACATTCTTCTAAAGCCTCTGGCGTTTGTAAAAAGATTACTAATTGGCCTGGGGTACACAGTAAATGAAAAGAAATCAAAACTAGTGCCCTCTCAAGAGAGAATATTCCTGGGTGCAAGCTTAAATACAACTGCCCAGGTGGCTTATCTCACGCCAGACAAACAAAAGCAACTGACTACTTACTTCAAGAAATTGGCAACAAAAACCCACTTATCTGCAAGGAAAATCCTGCAGGCCTTGGTTTCATGGCATCCTGCATTCTACTAATTCCATATGCCTGACTGCATATGAGGAAACTACAATGGTATCTAAAAAGTGTTTGGACTCAGCATTGCCACAGCCTGGAGACAGTAGTTGCACTCATTCCCTGCCTGCAACAGGAGTTTTGATGGTGGGCAGAAGCCTGTCACCACAACAAGGGTCTGCTATTCAGTTTACCCACAGCCAGACAGACACTGACAACGGATGCATCAGATTATGCCTGGGGGGCCCATATGGCAGGAAAATGTATTCAGGGCATATGGCCCGCAAGCCAGATGCATCTTCACATCAATCAAAAAAAGATGCTAGCTGTTCAAAATGCCCTGTTAGCTTTCAAGGACCTGCTTCATCCAGGACAGATAATGATAGACAGACAAAACTACTGTCATGTGGTACATAAACAAGCAGGGAGGTACACATTCCTACCCCCTCTGCAGATGAGCAGTGACCTTATGGGACACAGCATTGGCTTTTCAAGTTCACCTGCAAGCACAATTTCTGCCAGCAAATACAAATACTCTGGCAGACGAACTAAGCAGAAACCTCATGGATTCCCACGAATGGAAACTGGATCCACAAGTCTTCAGCATGATAATAAGGAAATGGGGATGCCCAGACATCTATTTGCCTCCCCTCACAACTGCCAATTGCAGAGATTTTGCACAAAGATTTATCACAAGCAAGCATGGAAAGTGGGTGCCCTGTCCTTCAGCTGGAAAAATCTAACAGTATATGCCTTTCCTCCACTGCCTCTTCTTTCCAGGGTGCTCCTAAAGGTCAGACAAGAGAAGCCAAAAATGATACTGATTGCGCCAGACTGGCCACGCCAGCACTGGTACCCAATCCTAAAGAGCTTGTCTCAAGGTCCAGCATGGATATTGCCTCAAACGTCTCACTTGCTGACCCAACAAAACAATCAGATCCTGCACAGCCAACTCAGGACCTTAAATGTGGCAGCATGGCAGATAATGTAGCCATTCAGAACACTCCTGTTTCAAAAGCTGTTATGGATGTTATCTTGGAAGCCAGGAGGCCCAGTACCAGAAAATCTTATGCAGAAAAATGGAAGAGATTCTGTGCTGGGAACCAGGAACAAGGCATTGACACGTGTGTACCAAATATCCCTCAGATTTTACAATACCCAACTGAGATGCTGAACAAAGGCCTTTCTTTCTCATCAGTAAAGATTCATGCCTCTGCCATTTCAGCCCATTACAATACGGAACCACCTATTTTTTCTCATCCTCTAATAAGGCAGTACCTCAGAGGGGCCAAAAACATTAGGCTTTCAAGGAGAGCACCAATTCCGGCCTGGGATCTCAATTATGTTTTGGAAAAACTCACACTGCCTCCTTTCGAGCCAGCATCAACAGCAGATATAAAATTCTTATCCTGGAAAACAGCTCTGCTCCTAGCAATAACCTCTGTAAGGTGAGTCTCGGAGTTGCAAGCACTCATGGCTGTGGAACCTTTTATCCTTTTTCATCCAGACAGGGTTTCTCTGAGGACAAACCCTACATTTATGCCTAAGGTGGTGTCCAGTGTGGCCCTCAACCAAATCATTCACTTGCCTACCTTTTATCCAAATCCACAGAACAAGGGTGAGAAAATTCTGCATTCTTTGGACATACACAGGCAGTTACGCTTCTACTTGGACAGAACTAAAGCTTTCAGAAAGACTGAGCAACTTTTAGTGTCATATGCTGCAGGATCACAGGGGAAGGCCATCTCAAAACAGATTATTTCTAAATGGATAGGCCATTGCATCCATTTCTGCTTTTTTCAACATGGCAAATCAGTGCCTAAGGGCATTAGGCCTCATTCCACCAAAGCAGCAGCCACTTCAGCAGCCTTCCTCAGAGGAGTACCAACCCAAGGATATCTTAGAGGCTGCAACTTGGAGTTCAGTGCACACTTTCACAAAGCACTACCACTTACCTCTTTACTCTAAGTCCAGAGCAGGCTTTGCCACTGCAGTTCTGCAGGGCCTCATAGCCTCTCCTAATCCTATTTAGCCCAGCCACCCATCCTCAGCTTTGGGATTCAACCCAAGAGTAATGACTGCAACAGTGAAACACGATGAACATAGTACAGTTGTGTACCTACCATAAATGTAGATGTTTGAGTGTATTCACTGTTGCAGTCCAGGTTACCCACCCACCATCCCCCTTTTCTTTGCTGGGACTTATCTGCACTCTATCCTATACAACCTATGTGGTGTATTTGCTTGTAGATGAAGGAAATGTTATTTTTGTGCATGCATTTTTATTGGCTTATTTTGCAGCCTACCAATTTGGGGGCACCTGACATTTGGGGCAATAAAAACTGAAGAAAATGGCGTCGGCTGCATCTTTATACCCCTGGCGCACTGACGTCAGGGAAGAGGCGACAGCAACCGACGCCGGACCTAGACTTTGGAATTCTGGCCGACTGAGGGTAGCCTGCCAGCAGGATAACCCAAGAGTAATGACTGCAACAGTGAATACACTCTAACATCTACATTTATGGTAGGTACACAACTGTACAATCTGCAATACCCTCTTTAAACAGTTAACGAAAAAGCATGAAGTTACTAAGAACGAATGTGTGGCATTTAAAATTATTTACTGCTTAGAAGACCCAAGGTATTACCCAACGTGAACTAAGAATACGTATGCAACTTTTAGTCAATTTTATTGACTATTCTTTATCTGAAGCTTGGTTTCAAGCTCAGTAAAAGGCCGCCATGTCTTTTGTGGAGGTTCTTATCACTTTATTATGAACACACGATTGACAAATACACCACAGAAGTTGATAAGATTTATAAACAAGTTAAGATTTATGAGGGGGGATCCTTCTATACACCACATTTTCAAAAATTGGTTCAGGATTTGTTTTCCCTTGAGAAACAACTTAAGGAGAAAAAAGTACACATTTAACAGGGATGTAAATGATTACCAAAGAGGAAAACCATTTGGACCAGGCAAAAATGTAAAGTTTGTAACACAAGACAACACTAAACCCACTTTCAAGAGGAAAAGCCCACGTTCTATTCTCAAGACCACAAGTAGTTTGAGTGGTACTTCTGGAGATGAGTCATCCTCGGCCACTAGGTTGAGACTGTTCACAGTTCTGATTCACCTGTGGCCAAGAAATTTGTGGGGTTTGACCCTTTAGAAGGAACAAACACAGGGTGGTGCAAACATAACAGCATCCAGGAAACCTAGAAAAACTTCTGGAAGTATGAATACTCCGCTAAGCCCTATCCATAATGTGCATATTTCATCTGTGCAGTTGTCGGCCTGCGAAATTAATTTTCTCAATAAAGGTTTGAATTTCATACTTGGTTTTCTGGTTTATGAGGATATGTTTGCTAATGACATCATGGCTTTTTGCCATTTGATTAATCTAAAATTGTATTTTCAGTCTAAATCTCATACTCCAAGATCTACTGACTTTACGTTTTGCAAATCTTCATTTATGCCTCCGATGGATAGAGATGTAGCTACATTCCAACAATGTGTATTGAAGGATTTACATTTTTTTGGCTCTGATTTTCAGCTTCAGAGATCTAACCTCACTAATTTGGAAAAACAAGCCCTTTCAAATCTTAAACCGAGGAAAGATTTGGTTATCCTCTCTGCAGATAGGGGCAGGGCTGTGGTGGTTCTGGACTGGGCCATGTATTAGCAGAAGCTAATGGACAACTATCAGATGGTCGATTCTATATGCGTATGCCTTTGGATCCCACTGATAGGTTTAAAAAGGAAATTGATGATTTTCTCAAGAATGCCTTGGAGGAAGGGATTATCATGTTTCCATCTTACTGTTGCTAATCCTCAGTCAGAGTACTTGTATTTGCTACCCAAAATTCATAAAAACTTACAAAAACCCCTGGGAAAGACCTATTGTTCCTGGTAGAAGCTCTTTAACTGAGCCTCTATTGGCATTCTTGACTAAATATCTCTAACCTTTATTACCATTAATCAGGTCCAGAATCTAGGAGACCACACAATTTTTGCCTATCATTTCGGACACACAGTTGGAACCTCATTGGTTTATGTGCACTCTAGATGTTATCGCATTGTACACCAGTATTCCTCATTGGGCTGGTCTTGAAGCCATTGAATACTGGTTGAAAAGGGCAAACCTATATCTACCGGGCTTTAATACACTTTTGATTTGCATGACTGAACACGTTCTTAGCAAGAACGTATTTTATTTTCACGGCAAATGCTACTGACAAGTCAAGAGCACTACTATGGGTGCGTCTTTCGCTCCCATATTTGCAGATTTGTTCATGGGATTCCTAGAAGACCAATTGGTTTACAGTACTAGTCACAATTTATATATATCAGAAGTTGACATTTGGAGATGCTATCTGGATGACTGCTGGATGGTATGGAGAGCAGATGAGATCTACTTATATGAATTCATGCAATATCAGAATGAAAACAAATGGGGAATTGAATTCACGGTACATTACCATTTAATGGAAATTAATTTTTTGGATGTAACTGTAAGTAGGGAAAGGGACCAGACACTGTGGTGTTTCGGACACATCCCCAATATAATACGCTACTACTCCATGCCTCCAGCTTTCATCCCAGACATACAATTAATAATCCCAAATCTCATTTTCTCCATATTAGACATATATACTCCTCTGAAAAATCCTGTCCATAATTCCAACATGATCTCATAGCCAGTTGCTCCTGCTCAGCATTTTATGTGGGCCAAACATTAAGGTCCCTGCGGGTTAAGATTTTTGAACATTTAAGTGATATTCAAAATGAACTTCCAGCTCATTATATAAGCACAACTTGCAACATACTACAGCACAGTTCACTTTTACTATTATTGATATAATAAAAGGAAGTAGACAAGGCAAAATGGGTTGGTTGCTTTAAACATTAAAGAATGCAATTGGATTATTAGACTTAGGGGATTGTTCAGGCCTGGTCTTAAAGAGCAATTGTAATTAATCATTAATTGGAGTGCGATGTGTATTTAAATGAGTAAAGATTTTTGTTTGCTGTGTTCACTGAGGAAGGCATATTGTTGCTGAAACCGGTTTGACTGTTTTGCTATAGCTTGCTATAGCTTTTTGGAGTTGCCACAGTAAAGAGCTTTTTGGGTTTCACTATTTGGTACTAGCCAGTTTTGTGATTGCGTTAGGTTTTGTGGGCCTTTGCACCAGCCGTACTTGCGGTTCCTGTGTGGGTATCTGCTTTCCCCCTTAGACCACCAGTTAAATCCCCGTATACCCCCTGGAACCTAAATTTTATGCTCTCACGCATTATTCTCCCACCGTTTGAGCCAGCTTCCTCATGCGATTTGAAATTTTTGTCTTGGAAGACTTATCTTTTTAGTAGCCATCACATCTGCTTGAAGAGTCTCAGAACTACAAGCTTTGTCCATAAAACCTCCGTATTTGGTTTTTCATGCTGACAGTTTTACTTTGAAAAAAATCCTTAATTCTTAACTGGTTTGTATTGAAGCTAACCTTAACCAGACTATAGATTTACCAGTGTTTTTCCCCAAACACACCAACAATTTGGAGTATATGCTGCACAAAATTGATGTTCACAGACCGCTCAGATTTTACCTAGATAGAACCAAAGAATTCAGAAGCTCTGAACAACTTTTTGATGTTCATCGTGTTTCACTGTTGCAGTCATTACAATTGGGGTTATCCTGCTGGCAGGCTACCCGCAGTCGGCCCGAGTTCCAAAGTCTAGGTCCGGCATCGGTTGCTGTCGCCTCCTCCCTGATGTCAGTGCGCCAGACATCGATGCAGCCGACGCCATTTTCTTCAGTCTTTCTTGCCGCGTGGTGCCCGAAGCAAAAGCAGTTCACAAGTGCCGGTCGGCCGACTCCTGAGATTTTCAAATTCGAATTTCAGATCCGAAGTCTTCATTAAAGCTAAGTACCCCGTTGGGGAAACTTTTTTTCTTGCTCCAGAACGATGTTAGAAAAAGTTAATAATTGTATTTCTTGTGGGAAGCAAATACCTCATAAGGATTTTCATTCTTACTGTGTTCCTTGCCTAGGCCCTCACCACGACGTTGCTAGTTGTCGTTTTGTGCTAGATTTAACCAACGCACTATTAAGCATTGGTACGATTTTGCATTTCATTACTTTGGCAGAAGATTCAATTATATAATGCCGTCGAAACAGCCGACTACCGGAGTTTATAAAAAGCGCAAAGAAAAAGAAAAGGACAGGCATCCGAAGTCCAAAACCGACGAGGCTTCAGCTAGGCCTGTCTCCGGTTCGCCGGTTCTCAGTGAGGTGCTTTCGCAGCCCCTGACGCCCGCTACCTCAGAGCCACCAGCCGCTTCCTACTCCCACGTGGAGCCGACTAGGCCGCTGGAAACTCAGGATATTGGACACTCAGAAACTATTCCCTCAGATCGGGTCCGGAGCCGCTGAATCAGCTTCTGAGGGTGTTTTCAGGCCTACACAGTTATATGTAAAGCCAACTTCAGCTACAAAGGCAAAGACTAAAGCAGCTCTAAAGTCAAAGAAACAAGTACAGCATTCTCCTGAACAGGCCTCCATACCTAAAAAAACAATGCTTAAAATGGCCGAAGACCTAATTACTTTGATCAGGGGTTCCCATCCCCCTCCTGATATCAGATCAGGTTTCCATTTCCTCTGATTCCTCCTCTGAACAGGAATATTCCCTTCCTCCCTTTGAGGATTCTGATGCTGAAGAATCTTTCCCTTCAGCCTCTCCTTTTGAGGATTATTCTTTTGGGGAGACGCTGCATACTATGAGGGAGCATTTCCATTGGGAGAGCCAAAATTACTCAGAATCCAAGAAAAGGCTCAGAGACTTCCTTTACTGTTGAGAGAATCATTCAATCATCACACTGTCAATCAGCTGTTTAAACACACCAATCCAATGATTGTCTCAACAGTAAAGGAAGCAAGCACTATAAAAAGGAACTTCCAGTCCCAATCTCTGCGATCTGAAGAAGATACCGAAAGCGCTTATCGTTTGGAATACATAGGGACTGTTTTATTCTACATCAAGATTTTAACTTGACATGAAGATTTTTTTTCCTACAATAAAAAGATTTTAACTGCTATTAAAGCTAGAAGCTTTTATTTGATCTGTTAGACTGGTTAAGCTGTTATCACAGTTCATCACAGTCACACAGCAGCTACTACATCTTCAGTGTGGTTACTTTGTATATCAGACCAAAAAGGTTGGATACTTTGAAGCCATCATAAGACTGGAAACTTTGGAGCCATCATTTCGCTGTGGTATAACTGCATTCACAGCGTGAATATCTTGCAAGTACATTTAATTTAAGTACTGGAAATGTATGCAAGTTTTTTGCTCTATATGTTGCACTTTTAAGTTTTATGTCATTTAACCACATTACCTCTTCTCCAAGAGAACTTTACTTCATTGGCCATTGTTGTACAGAATTTCATTTTAAATACTGTTTTTACAGGATTTTACTCCAGGCTATTCTTGGTACCCAGAAAGGACAAATCCTGGAGACCAGTACTGGACCTGTCTATCCTAAACGCATTCGTGGATATTCCAAAATTCAAAATGTTAACTCTGCAGCAGCTTCTGCCCATGCTTGGCAAGAGGACTTGGGCTTGTGACTTTAGACCTAAAAGAGGCATACCTGCATGTCTCAATCAGACAATCATGCAAAAGATACCACAGATTTATAGCTGGCTCAATGCGCTACCAATTCTCTGCACTGCCCTTTGGCTTATCTGGTGCGCTCAGGGTCTTCACAAAATGCCTGACACCCGTAATTGCATTTTGCAGACAAAGAGGAATACAGACGTATCCTTACTTGGACGACTGCCTTATTCAAGCAGAGAACAAGGACACTTTGCTACAGCATCTGGCGTTTGTAAAAAGGTTACTAACAGGTCTAGGGTACACAGTAAATGAAAAGAAATCAAAACTCCTACCCTCTCAAGAGATAATATTCCTGGGTGCAAGCTTAAATACGACTGCCCAGATGGCTTACCTCACGCCAGACAAACACAGACAACTGACTACTTATTTCAAAAAGTTGACAACAAAGACCCAGTTATGTGGAAGAAAAATTCTGCAGGCTTTGGGCTTCATGGCATCCTGCATTCTGCTAATTCCATATGCAAGACTGCATATGAGGAAACTACAATGGTATCTAAAAAGTGTTTGGACTCAACATTGCCACAGTCTGGAAACAATAATTACCCTCATTCCCTGCCTGCAACAGGAGTTTCAATGGTGGGCAAAAGCCTGTCACCTCAACACGGGACAGCCATTCACCTTACCCACAGCCAGGCAGACATTGACAACATATGCATCAGATTATGTCTGGGGGTCCACATGGCAGGAAGATGTATTCAGGGCACATGGTCCGCAAGTCAAATGCATCTACATATCAATCAAAAAGAGATGCTAGCTGTTCAGTATGCCCTGGCAGCTTTCAAGGATCTACTTCATCCAGGACAACTACTGATAAAGACTGACAGTACTACAGTCATGTGGTACATAAACAAGCAGGGGGGCACACATTCCTACCCCCTCTGCAGACTAGCCATGAACTTGTGGGACACAGCATTGACTTAGAAAGTACATCTGCAAGTGCAATTCCTGCCAGGAAGGATAAATACTCTGGCAGACGAACTAAGCAGAAACCTAATGGATCCCCACGATTGGAAATTGGATCCACAAGTCTTCAGCATGATAACAAAGAACTGGGGCTGCCCGGACATAGACCTATTTGCCTCCCCTCGCAACTGCTAACTACAGAGATTCTGCACAAAGACTTATCATAAGCAAGCATGGAAAATTGATGCTCTATCTTTCAGCTGGAAAAACCTAACAGTATATGCCTTTCCTCCTCTCTCTCTCCTCCCCAAGGCACTCCTCAAGGTCAGACAAGAGAAGCCAAAAATGATACTGATTGCCCCAGACTGGTCCCATCAGCACTGGTACCCAATCTGAAAGAGCTTGTCTCAATGCACAGCTTGGACATTATCTCAGATTCCTCACTTATTGACCCAACAAGACAGATATTGCACAGCCAACTCAGGACCTTAAACCTGGCAGCATGGCGGATAATGTAACCATTCAAGACACACCTCTCTCTAAAGCAGTGATGGATGTTATTTTGGAGGCCAGGAGGCCTAGCACCAGAAAATCTTATGCAGAAAAATGGAAGAGATTCTGTGCTTGGAACCAGGCACAAGGTATTGACATGACTGTTCCAAATATTCCTCATATTTTGCAATACTTAACTGAGATGCTGGATAAAAGCCTTTCCTTTTCATCGATTAAAATTCCTGCCTCTGCCATTTCAGCTCATTACAATACAGAACCACCTATTTTTTTCTCATCCATTACTAAGGCAGTACTTCAGAGGGGCCAAAAACATAAGACTTCCAAGGAGAGCACCAATACCTGCATGGGACCTCAACTATGTCTTGGAAAAACTCTCACTGCCTCCGTTTGAGCCAGCCTCTGCAGCTGATATAAAATTCTTATCCTGGAAAACAGCTCTGCTCCTAGCAATAACCTCTGCAGGACGAGTCTGAGTTACAGGCACTCATGGTTGTGAAACCTTTTATTATTTTCCATCCTGATAGGGTTTCTCCTGAGGACAAACCCTACATTTATGCTTAAGGTAGTGTCCAGTGTGGCACTTAACCAAACAATTCATTTGCCTACCTTTTACCCAAACCCACAGAATAAGGGTGAGACGTCTGCATTCTTTGGACATTCACCGGCAGCTATGCTTCTACTTGGGCAGAACCAAAGCTTTCAGAAAGACTGAACAACTTCTAGTGGCATATATGCTGCAGGATCACGCCTATCTCAAAACAGACTATTTCAAAGTGGATAGGACACTGCATTAGTTTCTGCTATTCACAGCATGGCAAATCAGTGCCTAAAGGCATTAGGCCACATTCAACCAGAGTAGCAGCCACTTCAGCAGCCTTTCTCAGAGAAGTACCAACCAAAGACATCTTAGAGGCTGCAACTTGGAGTTCAGTGCATACATTTGCAAAGCACTATCACTTACCTCTCTACTCTAAATCCAGGGCAGGCTTTGCCACTGCAGTTCTGCAGGGACTGATAGCCACTCCTAATCCTATTTAGCACCAGCCTCCCAACCTTAGCTTTGGGATTCAACCCAATTGTAATGACTGCAACAGTGAAACACGATGAACATAGTACAGTTGTGTACCTACCATAAATGTAGATGTTTGAGTGTATTCACTGTTGCAGTCCAGGTTACCCTCCCACCATCCCCCTTTTCCTTGCTGGGACTTATCTGTACTTCTCTATTCTGTACAACCTATGTGGTGTATTGCTTGTAGATGAAGGAAAAGTTTATTTTTCTGTATGCATGCTTATTGGTGTAATTTAGCCTACCATTTTAGGGGCACCTGACATCTGGGGCAAGAAAAACTGAAGAAAATGGCGGATGCATCTTGTATACCCCTGGTGCACTGACGTCAGGGAGGAAGCGACAGCAACCGACGCCGGACCTAGACTTTGGAACTCGGGCCAACTGTGGTTATCCTGCCAGCAGGATAACCCCAATTGTAATGACTGCAACAGTGAATACACTCTAACATCTACATTTATGGTAGGTACACAACTGTACTTTTCCTTTTCAGATTCTAGAAAAGGTATGCCTGTGGCAAAAACAACTCTATCAAAATGGTTATCTGATTGCATCACTTTCACTTACTCAGCTGCTAATTTACCTCTACAACACAAAATTAAGACTCCTTCAACCAGAGCTGTGTCCACATCTTCTGCATTTTCAGCTAGGCTACTAATAGACAATGTTTGTGCAGCAGCCACTTGGTCAAAACCTCATGCCTTTATCACTCATTACAAAGTTGACAGGGCCTCCTTTGGTTCTACTGTCCTGAGAGACACCCGAGAAAGATGGTGCTTGGGACGCTACCCATCTGTAAGAATGAACAGCAAGGTAGAACAAATTCACATAAAGAAGTTATGTACTCACCATAATGTTCCATGTGAGTTGTTCATCTCGCCTTCATTACTACTTCCCACCCTCCATCCCCCTCCAGGTTTTATCATGGTTGTTTTGTCTTTCCTATGATTTTACCTTAAGTGACAGAATGGCATATGGTATTATTAGAGGCAGCAAACAAGATCTGAGGTAACTCAGGGTGCAGCATGGGATAGGGACTTGGCCTCGAGCTTTGTAGTTGGCCGACTCAGAGCAGAGGATCAGCTCCGAACCCCATCTGTAAGAATGAAGGCAAGATGAACAACTCACATGGAATGTTAAGGTGAGTACATAACTTCTTTTTTGTTTTTGTTAGCCAAGAGTGCTCTTCTCGGCGCCTGCAATGTGCCCAGATTTGCTCCCTTCTGTAAATCATCTGAGGTTGCATGTATTGGTAGTATTTTAAAGTGCAACTGTAAAGTTTTTATTTATTTATTTTTTTTAGACCTGTTCCTACTGCAGTTGGACTGTATTGGTATCTGTCTCCAATGTTGCTCTTATTTCTGCCATCATAGCTTTCTATTTTATCTCTTTGTCTCTGTCTGTACGTAAGACACTACAAGTCAGTGTGTGATCAGTGCCACTTTTGTCTTTTTTTATGTTGAGTGCTGTTTGGCTTTCTCACATCTTTTTGAACTTTTGGTAATGGGTGATCCCATGTGGTAACAGACACAAGTTGTGCGTCAAAGAAGCAAACATTGCTATTAAATTGTTGGATTGTTTGGACCTCATCATTAACAATACTCTCTTTGTATTTTGAAGAAGAAATGTGTAACAAGTGAGGGGTGTAACAGTGGGTGCAGTGTGTGCACCCATTTATGCTAATTTGTTGATGCATTCTTGGGAAAGAAAATGGTTTTAATTCTTAACTATTTCCTGACTGCAATTTAAATTTGAAATTTCTGGATGACATCTTTGTTTTGTATAGGAAGGAGAACAGGAAAGGATAGTTTGTGGTATATTTGAAAAATACCACAATGTTTTTAAATTTACCAGTACGATTTTGACTAAATTATTTGGATACTAAAATTTCATTAACAGATGGTGATTTTGAATCTACTATATACATAAAGCCCACCTTTTCCAACTCCTATTTACGTTATAATTGTTTTCATACTATTTATAAAAAGCTTGGTAAAAGATCAGTTTGTTAGACTGGCCAGAATGATTTCTAACAAAAATGTATTTGGAAAAGAGAGACAGATTTTGGAAAATGATCCTAGAGAGGGTATATCCACAAGCATATATATATCCAGTTGTACAGGAAGTGTATAACTATTTTGGGTTTAAATATAAACCCTTGTTGGATAAAAGTTTGGTTAATACTTCTGAGTCAAGGATAGACAGTCATAATGCTGATGACCATTTTCATAGGGCCTTAATTTTGTAGTATAGTTACTGTTCCAATCAAGTACAAAATGTAAGGATGTTTTGATTAATACTCAGAGGTAAGGAACAGTTATACTGGGTAGTACGTGACCAACCCCATTTTGTTTTCAAGTCCCATGTAACATGAAAAATAGTTTTGAATGACTAGATATTAACAGTGGAACCACTAAATGAGGAGCATGCTGTCAGTGTATGCATATTTTTTTTCTGGTTCCTGTATGATCCTTGAAAACACATCAGTTAAGCTACAGAATGGGAAGTGTAGTACACAGGTGGTGTTTTTATGATGTTCATCGTGTTTCACTGTTGCAGTCATTACACTTGGGTTATCCTGCTGGCAGGCTACCCGCAGTCTGCCTGAATTCCAAAGTCCTGGTCTGGCGTCGGTTGCCGTCGCCTCTTCCCTGACGTCAATGCCAGGGGTATAAAAGATGCAGCTGACGCCATTTTCTTCAGTCTTTCTTGCCGTGCGGTGCCCGAAGCAAAAGCAGTTCACAAGTGCCGGTCGGCCGACTCCTGAGATTTTCGAAATTGAATTTCAGATCCGAAGTCTTCAATAAAGCTAAGTACCCCGTTGGGAAACTTTTTTTTCTTGCTCCAGACCGATGTCAGAAAAAGTTAACAATTGCATTTCTTGTGGGAAGCAAATACCTCATAAAGATTTTCAGTCTTACTGTATTCCTTGCCTAGGCCCTGACCACGATGCTGCTAGTTATCGGTTTTGTGCTAGATTTAACCAACGCACGATTAAGCGTCTGTACGATTTTCTTCATTATTTTGGCAGAAGGTGTAACTATATAATGCCGTCGGAACAACCGACGACCAGACTTCATAAAAAAACGCAAGGATAAAAACTAGGACAAGCATCCGAGGTCCAAAACCGACGACAAAGCCTCTTCTAGGCCATTCGCCGGTGCTCAGTGAGGCGCTTTCGCAACCCCCTGACTCCCGCTACCTCAAAGCCACAGGCGCCTCCGACTCCCACGTGGAGACTAGGCCTCTGGATACTCAAGGTATTGGCCCTTCAGAAATTAATCCCTCAGATGGGTCTAAAGCTGCTGAGCAGGCATCTGCTTCTGAGGGTGTCTTCAGACCTACACAGCTTTATATAAAGCCTACTTCAGCATTCAAGACAAAGTCTAAAACAGTTTTAAAGACAAGGAAACAAGTACAGCATTCTCCAGGACAGACTTCTATGCCTAAGAAACAGATGCTCAAAATGGCCGAAGAACTGATTTCTTTTATCAGGGGTTCCAATCCCCCTCCTGATAAGAGGCCTAGGCAAGACACTGAATATGATTCTTCTGATCAGGTTTCCATTTCCTCTGATTCCTCTTCAGAACAGGGATGTTCTATTCCTCCTTGTGAGGATTCTGATGCCGAAGATTCCATTCCTTCAGCTTCCCCTCCTGAGGACTACTCATTTGGGGAAATCCTGCATACCATGAGGGAGCATTTCCACTGGGAGAGCCAAGATTATTTCGATTCTAAGAAAAGGCTTAGAGACTTTCTTTTACTTCCTCAGCACAGAGCTCTTGCAATTCCTCCTGTTCTAGACATAGTATTTTCAGAGTCCGGCCTGTCTCCAGACTCTTTACCTCCTGCTCCTGTTAAGCCGGACAGATACTACAGGGTTCCAGACTCCCATAAATTTCTTTATAAAAACCCTGCTGCTGACCCAGAAATTATTTCACAGGGTCCCAAAGGGGTCAAGGCTGCTACTGCTAAAAACCCTGTCCCCTCTGATAGATATTCTATGGCTCTTGACAGATGGGGGAGAAAAGTTTACACTTCTGCTACCTTGGCTGTAAGAGCTTTAAATTGTCAATTTCATATGCTCACATATCAGCAATACTTAACGTCTTTGTTAAAACAAAAAATGTTGACAAATTCTGAATGTTCTGAGAACAAAGATTTGCAGGATTTATTGCATGCCGCGGTGGTGGTGCTGCGGTAGCGTTGTCGCCTCACAGTAAGACGTCTGGTTCAATTCTCAGCTAGAGCGTCTTCTACGTGGAGACGTGCGTGAATGGGCGTACCTTCGTTGAAGGTTGTGCGTCAGGGCTGGTAACTCGGCATGTAAAAATCAACTACCAATCATTAGCGGACTGGAGTTCCGCTGTGGCGACCCCTAACCTAAAAGCCAAAAGACACAAACAAACATTGCATGCAGCTGAACAAGTGGGAAAACATACTTTGCAATGTGGCTATGATACACTGGAGGCCTCGTGCAGGGCCGCTGTTACAGGTTCTGTTATTAGAAGGCATGCTTGGTTAAAGGAACAGAATCTGCCTGATCATGTTAAAGCAAAATTATTGGATGCTCCATTACAGCATGGTACTTTGTTTGGTGTTAAGGCAGAAGAGGTGTTGAAGAAAATGGAGGATAAAGCTAAATCTATGCAGACAGTAAAGGATTTCTTATAGGTACAGCCACCCAGGTTTAACAGGAATTGGCCCTCTAAGAATTGGTCCTTTCCAGTGTCAGACCACAGAGAGGCAGATTCAGATGCCCTAGAGGTAGGCAACAGCCCCAGGGCTCATACAGGCCCAAACAATGGGGTGCTTCTACCTCCAAAAGCAGAGAAGGTAAATCACAGCCGTATAGAAAACCGTCCCAATGACTTACCTCTTCCAATGCCAAGCACTTATTTTTTGGCAGCACCCTTAGGGGGAAAGCTAGCACTTGTTTCACAAAACTGGCACAAGATCACCCAGGACAAATGGGTCTTAAATATAGTCTCTCAGGGCTACAGGTTCCACTTTCACACCCTTCCAAAGGCAAAAGGTATGCCAGACCTGCCACACAATCAATGGGCAGAGGCACAAAAACAAGTTTCATCACTCATGGACATGGGGGCTATTCAGCCAGTGCCACAACAAGAACAGGGACAAGGATTTTACTCAAGACTTTTCTTATTACCAAGAAAGGACAAATCCTGGAGAACAATTCTGGACCTGTCTATTCTAAATACTTTTCCGGACGTCCCAAAATTCAAAATGTTGACTCTACAGCAGCTTCTGCCCATGCGTGACAAGAAAGCTTGGCTTGTAACTTTGGACCTCAAAGAGGCATACCTGCATGTCCCAATCAGACAATCTTGCAGAAGATACCTCAGATTCATAGCTGGCTCAATGCGCTACCAATTCTCTGCACTGCCCTTTGGTTTATCTACTGCGCCCAGGGTCTTCACAAAATGCCTGGCACCAGTAATTGCATTTTGCAGACAAAGAGAAATTCAAATATATCCCTACTTGGACGACTGCCTTATTCAAGCAGAGACCAAAGATATTCTACTACAGCATCCGGCGTTTGTAAAAAGATTACTAATTGGCCTAGGGTACTCAGTAAACAAAAAGAAATCAAAACTAGTACCCTCTCAAGAGATAATATTCCTGGGTGCAAGCTTAAATACAACTGCCCAGATGGCTTATCTCACACCAGACAAACAATAGCAACGGACTTCTTACTTTGAAAACATGGCAACAAAGACCCAGTTATCTGCAAGAAAAATTCTGCAGGGTCTGGGCTACATGGCATCCTACATTCTACTAATTCCATATGCAAGACTGCATATGAGGAAACTACAATGGTATCTAAGAAGTGTTTGGACTCCACATTGCCACAGCCTGGAAACAGTAAATCTGAAGTAGTTAACTTCATTTGTGCAGCAACCTATGGGAATCGGATCCGACCTCGGATCCGAGCCGGCAGTTTTCAACAGCTTTAGATCCGAGCTCCAAGCTCCTCCCCCTACCCATAATCCCCTGCCAACCCTGACTGACCTCAGATCTAGTTTGCTGCGGTTAACCAACAGCAACTTGATCTAGAGTTCCAGGCGTTAGAGACTTTTTTGTGAGAAAAAAAGTTATCTTTTCTCTTTTCTTCAGATTTTGGTTGAGTGTTTCCAGGTCCCTTTTTGTATAAAACCCTCTTTAGTTTAACGTTATATTTTTTGTCATTTACCTCCCCCTTCCTTCGTGGTTCCATTAGGGTTGTGTGTGTGTGTTTGGGGCCTAACGTGTGGTTTTCACTTTTAGTTAAAATGTCTGAGGCCCCAAAGCCGATTTTGTTTTAAGTGCACTGAGTGTGGCCATAAGCTTTCCCCGGCAGATGGCCACACTCAGTGTGTGTTGTGCCTTGGGGTTGAGCACCTGTCTTCTGGTTGTTCCATCTGTGCGGCGTTCAACCCCAGGGGGCTCAAGGACCGGAGGTCTAAGCTGGTTCTGGCGGGTCTTCTGCCCCCGGATTCGGCTTCTACCTCCGGTCCTCCCGTGGCTCCTGCTGCGGCGGCTGCCACTCCTACTTACCTCCTCCTGGCTGGGACTCAACCTCCCGCCTTAGGCCCGGAGGAGAGGGAGGCCAGGAAAGAGAAAAGGAGGGAGAAACACCACAAGCGGCGGGCCGAGGCCTCCGCTTCGGCCCCCCCGGCTAAGCGGTCTTCTCCCTCCAGGACTTCTGGGTCTCCTCCTTCTCGGATCCAGTCCCCTTGCTTTTCACCGGGTCCTGAGGAGGAGGAGACCCGATCTCCTTCAAGGTCATCGAGGCGACAATCCCGTCCCGCCTCGGTGGCCTCATCGAGATCAACCCGAAGTCTCACGGATGCAGATTTGGACCGGATGATAAGATTCCTCCAGGCCCAACTGCAGATGGGAGTGCTCCTGCCTCCCCCCCTCTGGGGGGGGGCTCAACCCCTTTTTTTGCCCCGATAGCTCCTTCTCCATCCCGCTTCCCGGGCACGGAGTCTTCGGAGCTGGGCAGCCTTGGAGCCAGGGGTGTGTCGGCGCCGATAGTCTCGGGTACTTCGGCGCTGACACTTCCCTCGAGTCTTTCGGGTCCATTTTGTTCGGATCCGAGCTCTCGGAGCCGAGGGCTGAGCTTCGGATCCGGGGTATCTGTATGCCTTCGACTCCGTCCAGGTCAGAGCATGCTGGTCTGTCGGATCCGATCGCTTCGGCGCCGGCCCCGATCCGTCCGTCGGATCTGAGTGAGGGTCTGCTTTCAGATCATAGAAAGAGCAGCTCTCCCTCGGCATTCGACGTGGTGGAGAGAGGGCCCTGTCGAGAGATTCCAGGCCCCCCCCCCCCCGGCCCTTGCCACGGCTCCACCCTGCACTCCTCCTCTGTTGGGCCCGACTTCCATCACCCGGCCCCAGGGACAGCCTGCTCTGACTTCTCAGGTCGTTCCTTTGGAACAAGACGTGGTTGGTGAGACCTCCTTGGACAGCCCCCCCCCCGAGGAGGTTCCTCACAAGCGAAGGTGCAAAAGGAGGCACCTGGACTCCCCCGAGTCCCTGACTGAGGACACGGATTTGGAGGAGGGGGAAGGCTCCCCAAGATCACCCCCTGAAGATGTCTCATTTGGTGACATCATGGAGATGCTCAGGATAAGGGGGGGTGGTCTGCCCTAAAGCCTACCTCGGATGAATCCGTGTTCCTGGAGGCGCTTGAAGCAGGCCCATCTACCTCTTGGGTGTCCCCTCCAGCTGACCCCCTAGTAGATTTGATTACTACCAGGCGTGGAAGGAGCCGGACACTGTGGAGCCAGTCCCCAAGCGCCCGGACAAAATTCTCAGCCCACCCTCTGACAAGTCCCACTGGAGTAAGGGGTCCCCTTGTAGATGCCATGTTGGTGGCGGCGGCCACCAAGAGGGAACTAGCTCAGGAGAGTCCCTCGGTTCATCCCCCGAGCAAGGAGTCTCTGTCGATGGACCGTTTAGGGAAGTGGGTCTTTAGTTCGGCTACCTTCTCTGTGAGTTCGCTGAACTACATGGCACATGTGCTTCGACTGCAGCGGGACCTTATCAAAGAGTACGCTGCGTCGCCCCCTGAGTCCATGTCGGCGGAGGACAAGCAATTGTACTCCACCCGGATGGCCACTCTCCGATCCATATCAAACACCTCTATGCGGCTACTGTCCCATGCCACGGAAGGAGCCGCTAGAGCCAGCGGAGTGGGCCTTGTCATGAGGCGTCAGGCCTGGCTCCGGCACTGTGATTTCGCGGAACCCTTCAAGGCATCTTTCGCTAATACCCCTTTTGATGGTTCTGCCCTTTTTGGCAAAACTGTTCGATACCTTGGTCCAGAGCAAGAAGAACGGGAAGACGTCTGCCGTCGGAGTCCGCTTCTCTGCTCCCCAGAGGTCCTTCTCCAAGAACCAAAAGGGACAGAAGAAGATGTGGTTCCGGAAGTCGCAACAGTCCCATCCCGCTCCGGACCCCCAGCCCTTCCGCGGCAGAGGAGGGCAGGGTGGATGCCGCCCTAGAGGCAGAGGGGGCCCGCGGAGCTTTGGATCCAGAGAACCCTTCTCGGACCAACCCACGCAACACCCCTGAGGGGTTGCCCGACTGCTCCACTCTGGAGGCAGTCGGGGGGGGGGGGCGTTTCTCGAAGCACCTAGTTGCTTGGGAGTCCATCACAACAGACCGCTGGGTGCTTCGCATTATATCCAGAGGATATCTGATTCCATTTTTTCTTTACCCACGCAGCCCCAGATACCTCCACGATGTCCCACCCGATCAGAGGGAGGCCGCAGCAACAGAAATCCAACAGTTGCTGGAAAAGAGCCATTCGACATGTCCCCTTAGACCAGTGCGGGTCAGGGTTTTACTCCAGGTTCTTCTTGGTGCCATAAAAGACGGGGGACTTGAAACCTATCCTCGACCCCCCCCCCCCCGAAGCTGTCAGTAACCAAAGAGAAGTTCCGCATGGTCACCCTTCAATCCATTCTCCCCCTTTTGCGGGAGAACGACTGGATGTGCTCCATAGACCTCAAGGATGCGTACTACCACATTCTGATGGACAGGCGATCCAGAAGCTTCTTCCGCTTCCGGCTAGGAGCCAGTCATTTCCAATTCAGTGTCCTCCCCTTTAGTCTCACCACAGCCCCCAGGGTGTTCACCAAAGTGTTAGCAGTGATAGCGGCCCACCTGAGTCTCCAGGGAATTCAGGTCTACCCATACTTGGACGACTGTCTCCTGTCCGCCCCGACAAGGCATCTACTCTGCGCAGCCAGAAACTACTTTCTTCGTCTAGCTCCCCGGCTGGGGATCGCTATCAACATAGAGAAGTTGTCTCTTACCCCGACTCAGACCATAGACTTCTTAGGGGCCAGATTAGACACAAACAAGCTCCTAGCTTTCTTGACCACAGACCAGCTACGAACCCTGAGGCTACATGTGCGGGTCATTGTACAATCTCCAGCTCCTCCGGCGGAATTGGTCCTGAGGGCTCTAGGCTCAATGGCGGCGGCAATCAACCTATTGCCAATGGCGCGTTTGAACATGAGGGTCTTAAAATGGACCCTCCAGGTCCAGTGGTCCTTTCTTCGATATCCTCCGAGCCATCCCATTCCCCTCAGCAGGGCTTGCAAGAGGGCCCTCTTATGGTGGCTCCAATCTCCGAACCTCCAGGAAGGACGCCCCTTTTCTGTGGCCCCTCCCCTAGCCACGGTGACCACGGATGCCACCCGCTTCGGGTGGGGGGGGGCATTGTTCGGGCAGGACAGTCCAAGGCATGTGGGACCTCATGGAGACCTCTCTGCATATCAATGTCCTAGAGATGAGGGCAGTGCTGTTAGCGTTACAAGCACCTCAGGACCTTCTTCCTGTAGGAACGATTGCGATTCAGACAGACAGTATGTCTGTTGTCTGGTACATCAACAAACAGGGGGGAACCAGGTCTTAACCACTCTGTCGAGAGGCCATGAGGGTGTGGGAATGGACCATCTCCACCAACCGCTTTCTTATAGCAACGCACATTCCGGGGCGGTCCAACATCCTAGCGGACAGACTAAGTCGCACCATCCTGTTACCATACGAGTGGTCTCTGAATCCCAAGATAGCGAATCGGATTTTCGCCGAATGGGGTCAACCCTGTTGCGATCTCTTTGCTTCTCCCTCGAACACAAAATGTTACGACTACTTCGCTCTCATTTCCCCCTCCGGGGAACCTCCAAGAGACGCTCTGGTGCATGATTGGCTTCCCGGTCTACTTTATGCTTACCCTCCTCTTCCTCTGATGCTGAAGTTTCTACAAACAGCCAGCTGGTTGGGGAGCAGGATAATCCTCATTGCCCCATTCTGGCCTCATCAAACCTGGTTCCCTTACCTTTGGTCTCATCTGGCGAATCCTCCTTGGATTCTGGATCCCCGTCCGGATCTAATATCCTACCCCCTAGATCACCCAGTCCCGAATCTGGACAATCTCAAGCTCGCAGCTTGGCTGCTCCAGTTCCACTTGTAGCTAGGACTCCCGGTATCTCTTCCTCAGTTAAAACTATTCTAGTAGCAGTGCACAAGCCTTCTACTAGAAAGATCTATAGTAGCAAATGGAAACGTTTCTCCATTTGGGTGGATCGTCGAAATTTGGATCCTTTCACAGCTCCTTTGCCCGCTGTATTAGACTTCTTGTCAGGGCTGTTTCATCAGGGGGCTAGCTCCTCCACAGTCAAGGTTCAACTAGCAGCTATCTCTTATTATAACGTGGGAAATGAACTGGGCCCTTTGATCACCACAAAATTGTGTAAGACCTTTTTGAAGGGCACCTTTCTGCTCAGACCTCCAGTGAAGGATGTAGTCCCTCCTTGGGATTTAACGCTGGTGCTTCAGGCAGCTTCAGTAGATCTTAAATTCTTGTCATGGAAAACGGCCTTTTTTGTCGCTATCACCTCGGCTCGAAGGGTCTCTGAACTACAAGCCCTCTGTGTAAACCCCCCATACTTGACTTTTCACAAGGATAGAGTTTACCTCAGGACCAATCCCTCTTTTCTTCCCAAGATTGCCTCTGAATCGAATATTAACCAGTACATCAACCTACCAGTTTTTTTTCCTAATTACCAAAACAAAGGGGAATACAAATTACACTCACTGGATGTGCCTAGACAACTTCACTTCTACATCCACAGGACATCTGGTCATAGGCAATCTGACCAGTTGTTCGTCTCCTTTGCCAAATTTAACTTGTGTAAAATCTGTGTCTAAAGTCACGTTGTCTAGATGGATTTCGCAGTATATCCTTTTAGCATATGAAAGTTCTGGCAGGCACGCACCTCAGGGAGTCCATGCCCACTCTACTCGGTCTATATCTACCTCTGCGGCTTTTAGAGCTAGAGTCTCTTTGGATGATATTTGTTCAGCAGCCACTTGAGCCTCATCTCATACCTTTATCAATCACTATAAATTGGACATTATCTCCAGAGGGAGAACATCATTTGGCTCTGCAGTGCTCCGAAACATCCGTCCATGAAGGCTGCCCATGGTTCAGGTAGCTGGGGACTCTGTCCCATAGGTTGCTGCCCAAATGAAGTTAACTACTTCAGATTAAGAAGTTATGTACTCACCATAACGTTCCATCAGAGTAGGTAAACTTCATTTGTTAGCAACCGTCCCTCCCTCCTGCCCCCTCACTTACGAATGTTTTCATACTCAGGTCCATGGGTGTTACCCACTTTATCTTTGAGAGTAATAGTCTTCAAGCAGTATCTCCTTTTGGGCAAACTTGATCTGAGGTCAGTCAGGGTTGGCAGGGGATTATGGGTAGGGGGAAGAGCTTGGAGCTCGGATCTAAAGCTGTTGAAAACTGCCGGCTCGGATCCGATTCCCATAGGTTGCTGACAAATGAAGTTTACCTACTCAGATGGAACGTTATGGTGAGTACATAACTTCGTATTACTCTTTCCCTGCCTGCAACAGGAGTTTCAATGGTGGGCACAGGCCTGTCACCACAACAAGGGACAGTCATTCACTTTACCCACTGCCAGGCAGACACTAACAACAGATACATCAGATTATCCCTGGGGGGCGCACATGGCAGGAAAATGTATTCAGGGCACATGGCCCGCCAGCCAAATGCATCTTCATATCAATCAAAAAGAGATGCTAGCTGTACAAAATGCCCTGACAGCCTTCAAGGACCTACTTCATCCAGGACAACTGCTGATAAAGATGGACAAAACTACAGTCATGTGGTACTTAAGCAAGGAGGCACACATTCCCTACCCCCTCTGCAGACAAGCCATGACTTTGTAGAACACAGCATTGACTTATCAAGTACACCTGCAAGCACAATTCCTGCCAGGAAAGACAAATACTTTGGCAGACGAACTAAGCAGAAACCTCATAGATCCTCATGAGTCGAAACTAGATCCACAAATCTTCAGCATGATAACAGGGAAATGGGGATTCCCAGACATAGATCTATTTGCCTCCCCTCACAGCTGCCAGCTACAGAGATTCTGCACTCGGACTTATCACAAACCAGCATGGAAAGTGGACGTCCTTTCATTCAGCTGGAAAGCCCTTGCAGTATATGCCTTCCCTCCTCTGCCTCTCCTTCGCAAGGTAATCCTAAAGGTCAGACAAGAGAAGCCAAAAATGATACTGATTGCCCCAGACTGGCCACGCCAGCACTGGTACCCAATCCTAAAGAGCTGGTCTCAAGGCCCAGCCTGGACATTACCTCTAATTCCTCATTTGCTGACTCAACAGAACAAATCAGATCCTACACGGCCAACTCAGAACCCTAAATCTGTCTGCATGCCGGATAATGTAACCATTCAGAACACATCTCTCTCTAAAGCAGTTATGGATGTTATTTTGGAGGCCAGGAGGCCCAGCACCAGAAAATCTTAAGCAGAAAAATGGAAGAGATTCTGTGCTTGGAACCAGGCGCAGGAAATTGACACTCTTGTACCAAATATTCCTCAGATTTTTCAATACCCAACTGAGATGCTGGACAAAGGCCTATCCTTCTCATCAATTAAGATCCATGCCTCTGCCATTTCAGCTCATTACAATATGGACCCACCTATTTTTTTCTCATCCACTGCTAAGACAGTATTTCAGAGGGGCCAAAAACATAAGACCTCCAAGGAGAGCTCCAATACCTGCATGGGACCTCAATTTTGTCTTGGAAAAACTCAGACTGCCTCCTTTTGAGCCAGCCAATACAGCGGAGATAAAATACTTATCATGGAAAACAACTCTTCTCCTAGCAATAACTTCAGCAAGAAGAGTCTCAGAGTTGCAGGCACTAATAGCTGTGGAATCTTTTATTATTTTCCATTAGGACAGGGTTTCTGTAAGGACAAACCCGACATTTATGCTTAAGGTAGTGTCCAGTGTGGCTTTTAACCAAACCATACATTTGCCTACCTTTTATCCAAACCCACAGAATAAGGGGAGAGACTTCTGCATTCTTTGGACATAGCTGCACTTTTACTTGGACAAAACTAAAGCTTTCAGAAAGACTGAGCAACTCTTAGTTGCATATGCTGCAGGTTCGCAAGGAAAAGCCATCTCTAAGCAGACTATTTCAAAATGGATAGGCCACTGCATTCGTTTCTGCTATTCACAACATGGAAAATCAGTGCCCAAGGGCATTAGACCACATTCTACCAGAGCAGCAGCAGCCTTCCTCAGAGGAGTACCAAGCAAGGACATTTTGGAGGCTGCAACATGGACTTCAGTGCACACTTTTACAAAGCACTACCATTTACCTCTTTACTCTAAATCCAGAGCAGGCTTTGCCATTGCAGTTCTGCAGGGCCTCATAGCCACTCCTAATTTTATTTAGGCCCAGCCACCCAACCTCAGCTTTGGGATTCAACCCAAGTGTAATGACTGCAACAGTGAATACACTCGAACATCTACATTTATAGTAGGTACACAACTGTACTTTTCTGAATGTAACCAATGTCCTGCTTTTGATGTAGGCAAGACCAAAAGACTGTTGGAAAAAAAAGAATATATATGAGCATTGTTATGATATGCTTAAATGTAATACCAAAAATGCTCTTTATAGGTCCTCCTTGATTTGCAAAAATTTTAAGAAATTTGAGTTTGGAATTTTACAAAAAGTTGTGATTGAGGTGGTGCTTGAGAATCTCCCCTTGCATACAAAGATTTGATTTGCCAACTTAAAATTCATGCAGTAAAATGGCCAAGTTTGAACAATAACATTAGTGTATCTCTAGTTTAAATTTTATTTTGTAGCAAATGTCATGTTTGTTTTGCTGTTATTTCATGATTAGATAATAGATTGACATTGAAAATATATTTTTACTTGCATATAGTCACATTACTTACAGCTTTTTAATAAAAATGGTCCTTGTATTTTAATTAATTTAATTTTTAATTTTAGTTTATATGATAGTAGGAATTTTGTGGCTTAATGAATAGGTGGTCAAATTCTTAAGAGTTTAGATAAATGCATTGTGCCTTTAATATGTCATACTGGTTACAGTTATGTGACCAGGGTATTTGTTATAAAAGCATTGATGTTTTGGATTGATTTTCTGTTGGTTCTGATGAAATCCTTCTTTAGTGACAAAAGCACTTTTATTGTATTCAAAATTGTTTCTATATTTTTATCTTAGACTTGGCTTTCACTAGTGCACTCCATACCATTTGCTTCCTTGCTGCACGACTTATGTTTATCAATTTTGTTTCCCTGTCCTTTTGCCACATTCCAATTTGGTTTGATCCCATGTGATATCATCTTCATTGTTTATAATGTTTTGTTCACGTTTCCAGTGCTTTTCAGCTACTTCTGCATTGTAATATTTGAGAAGTCCTCAATGCTGTGGTTTTGCTGCGTTATTGTGCCTTTCAGCATACGGGGCCTTTGCCAACAGTGTATCACATCCAGCAACAAGATTTGTAGCTGTTTCCAGTTTTGTTTGACAGAACCTACATTTGTCTGTTTCTCCCACATACTCAATAGGTTTTGTAAACCAGCATGTATATAGTCCACTAACCTGAGTTGCCCTTATTAACCTTTCATCTTTTGGTTTCATTTCACCTCTCCTTAACCATTCCTGTGTCAGGTCTTGGCCAGTTTAAGTTTGTTTCAGGAGATCTATGTACTTGCCACTGTATTTGTGGATTTTCCAAATTTTTCCTTCATGGTATAGCACCTAAGCTGCTTTGGATCAGGGGTTAGCCATGTCCTCTGCAGTTGTTGGGGGACCTTTAGCGGCAAGGGTGAGACATTCTTGTTGTCCTATTGAGTGGAACAGAGAATTGTTTCCCTGTTTTGTCAGAATGTTGTGCCCATCCCTGAGAATCCACTGCTGCCATTTTATAACACCATTGGTCCCATTTTGTTCTGTCAGAAAACTAAATGTTTATCTGCTCCATAAATTCCCTTGGACAGGAATAGTTTACCGGGTCTGACTCTGGGTTTGATTCAGGCAGTTGATCCTTCTTATTAAATAGTTTCTGGTAAATGAAAGCGGGATTCATCTATTCCAGATTTTGAATCTGGGGAGGAAAATGAAGGGACAGCTGCAGGGGTTTTCTCCTCAGATTTTTGATTCAAACTTGGAGAAGAGCTCAGTGTTTGACTCTCCTGGGGGCTATCTTTTTCTGCAACTCTTTCCATAATGTCCCAGTGTTTTCATTGGGCAAAACTTTTACAGAAGAAATTTCCAGAACCTTCATATGCTTTCTCCAGTTGTCAACTTTGGAGGGTGCATGTGTGTGTGTTACTGCCTGCAGTTTTCCTGGTAATCAGACAGCTGCCCCTAAAAATGCAAATAGGCTGTATAAAGTTCCTCAGTCTTTTATGCACGCTTACAAAACCTAACATAGCAGATGTAGTTCATGTTAATCCTACTGTTGCTAAACACTTAGTTAATCCTATTGTTGCTAAACATTTAGTTAATCTTATTGTTCCTAAACATTTAGTTAATCCTATTGTTCCTAAACATTTAGTTAATCCTATTGTTCCTAAACATTTAGTTATTGCCAGTCCTACTGTCTTTCAGTAAAAATGGGAAGATTTTTGGCAAGTATGGGATGAACGTTTTTATGCTTCTGCATCAGGACCACCCTGGTGGAATGCAGTGGGCTGTTTCTCTTCCTTAACAACTTTGTTTCTGGTCACATCTTCCCATTCAGTCAGCTTGTTTCCTGCTGTTGATTCTTTTGTGTGCTTATCTTCTTGTAAGGTTTTGATATGAGAAGCTTTTTTGTACTTGGCATGTAAAGCATTGGTTGGTGATCTGGCATAAGAGGTAATAAAACTAACTCGTACTTTACTGACATGACCTGCTTTCCACAGGTCCATGTTATGTAACCCTACATTTTGCGGTTTGCCTGGAAAACCGCTGGCCTTTTTCTAAATATTTTCCATTATTTCCTTGAGCCTAAGATCAGGTTTACAGGTTTATCTTAAGTCTTAACATGTTGGTTCTTGTCCTTTCCTTGTGGAGTGGTCATGCAGTGGTCTCCCTGCAGTCAGCTGGAACCTCGCAGATGCGGAGGGATTTCTAAATAGAGTTGAGCTTTTTTAAACACCTTTATTAAATTATCACTTGAGACACAGGCCAAATGTACATTAACAGAAAAGAAAAACAGTTTTTATATTTTTCCATTTAAATAATAATATACATTATATATGTTTTATTTGCTGCTGTCAGTCCAACATTACAAAAACCTGCTGAATTCCTGCCTTCTCATAAACTCCACTCATGCATTTAGATAATGAGCAAAGTGTACATCAGCACCCTGTGTTCTCCAGCAAAGGTATTCATGTACATCTGTGGAGCACAGACCGGGGGAAAAAAATAATGGCTGCCATTATTTTATGTCGCTAAACAGTGCTTCTGCTGCTTGAGTGCAAAATGTCTTTAAAAATAATAATACAAAACGTGTGTGTTTGTGAGTATATGCATGCATGTGAGTGAAACAGATTGATCGAGCCATTATCTTACACTCACTAAGCAGCACTTCTGCTTTTTAGCGAGTGTGAAAACTAAGTATAATAAAAAAAGTGTAATAATGTTTCTGTTTGTGTGTTTGTTTCTGCGTGTGAATGCATGCTTGAGTGCATGAAAGCGAGATGTGTGTGTGTGTGAGAGAGCGCGAGGGCGATCGAGCAGTATCAGCATTGAGTAGGTTTACATGCCTCTCACCTCGTAGATCAAGTTAGTTGGATAAAACCTAAAATAAAGGGAGAACAAAGGCTCAGAACAGGAACATGTCCTTCTGTTCCTATGTTGCAGTATTCTTAGTGTGGGATTCCTCGTCTCAGGAGACCCGAACATCGGCTCCTATACAAAAGCTTAAGCCTGGCTTCTGTAGGTGCTTGGGACGTCACTCATAGGGCCATAAACCAGGGACCTTAAATGTGACGTCTGCACGCACAGACCTCTAAAATTTTCAGCCGCAGTCGACATCGCATTGATCGCTTCACTCCTGTACTCGAAGACTTCTAAAGCTAAGTACCCCATTGGGGGTTTTTTGCCTTTAATTGCTTGAGCTTGGTTTGCTGTAGTAACCATTAGCCGATGTTGGCTAGAAAGGGTAAAATATGGCTACCATGAAAGGTTTCATAGTACAGGAGGCCTAGAATCCTACCCTCCAAAAGAAACATCAATGTCAGGGAAGTTACTGCAGTTCTAGCCCTCAAAGCCTTACTTCCTATCCTGCAACTGGGCCCCCTTCAGATACTCACAGACAACACCACAGTCACGTGGTATTTCAGCAAAGATGGAGGGCCAGGGCCTACCTCCTATGCCGGACAGCATTACAAATTTGGGACCTCGCCTCCAGGCACAGCTTAACCCTGCAGGCAACATACATCCCCTCTCAGGACAACAAACAAGCGGATATCCTCAGCAGAAAATTCTGTCTACAACATGAGTGGATATTGAACAGAGATACCTTTCTAGACATAGTCCACCGGTGGGGCACACACCAGGTAGATCTGTTTGCCTCCCCCTAGAGTAGACAGTTGGAAAAATTCTGCACTAAGGACCACTCTACTTGCCTGGAGGGTAGATGCCTTCAGCATTCCATGAAAGGGATGTTTTTTATATGCTTTCCTACCCTTCCCTCTCATTCATAAAGTCCTCCTGAAAATCAGGAATGACCAACCAAAATCTTGCTGGTGACTCCCTACTGGCCAGGGCAGCACTGGTTCCCCCTACTTCTGTCATTAGCCAAGGGCGATCACTACAAGTTACTCCACAAGGTGAACCTCCTCACACAACAAAAGGGAACTCTTAATTCATCTTTGCCAGCAGATGTTAGGCATAACACTTCAGATGATAAACTTCTGTTCCCTATTAGACACCACTACTCAAGAGGATGTGCTTTTAGTCCTGAAGGAGGCTAGGAAACTCAATACTAGGAAATCCTACTTATCAAAGTGGGGAAAAGTCTTCAAATGGTGTCTCCATAAGGACAGGGATCCCTGCCAGGCCAACCCCACCCCCAGTCCTTACCTATGTGTGTGAATTAATTAAGGGTGGTCTTTTCTGCTCTTCAGTGAAAGTCCACCTATCAGCTATTTCAGCCTGCCTACCACTAGACCCCCTCTTTACTATCCAGGCTAGATGTCAAACTATTCCTGAAAGGGGTCTTGCACATCAGACCACCAAGAAAACCCATCCCACCCCCCTGGGACCAAAATTTAATTTTGGAAAAACACTGGCCACATTTGAACCAGCTAGTGCTGCAACCTTACAAATGTGTACATGGAAGACTGTACTGCTGGTAGCCCTTACCTCAGCTAGAAGAGTGTCAGTTGCAAACCCTTATGGCCTGATGTTCATCGTGCATACAGCTGCAGTAATCACAGATGGGGTTTCAGCCGTCAGGCGGTCCCTCGGTTGGCCGAATTCCAAAGTCTTGGTCCTGCGTCGGTTGTCGTCGCTTACTCTTCTGACGCCAGTGAGGCCAGAGTATATAAGACACAGCCGACGCCATTTTCTCCAGTCTTTTTTGCCGCGCGGTGCCCGAAGCAGAAGCAGTTCGCAAGTGCCGGTTGGCCAGCTCCTGAATTACGAAAAAAATTGGAAACCGAAGTCTTCATTAAAGCTAAGTACCCCATTGGGGAAACTTTTCTTGCCTCAGACCGATGTCAGAAAAAGTTAATAATTGTATTTCTTGTGGGAAGCAAATACCGCATAAGGATTTCCATTCCCTTTGCATACCTTGTTTGGGCCCAAACCACGACGTCTCGGGCTGTCGCTTTTGCGCTACCTTCAATAAACGCACTATTAAGCGTCGGGCGGAGTTCGCCCAACACTACTTTGGTAAAGCTTTTGATTATAAAATGTCGTCGGATACTCTGACTACCGTTTTGCTCAAAAAACGCAAGGAAAAGGACCGACACGCGAGGCCCGCGGTCCCCGCCGACACCACGCCGAAACAGGCTACACGTGGTCCGGTTCTCAGCGAGACGCCTTTGCAGTCCCTGACTACCGACGACTCTCCTTTGACGGTGTCTTCTGTACCCGAGACAGCTGGGTCCTCGGCCCTTTCCCAGACTACTACCGAAGCCCCTGCTAATGTAGAGCCTACTAATGTGGACAGGTCCACCTCCACCCATGGTGTATTAAGGCCCTCATCTTCCTTTTCAATTAAGGCCTTTACTAAATCCAAAGCAGCCAGGCATCCCATGAGGCCTGTTGCACAGGGCCCATCTTCAGGACCCATGCCTAAGAAACAGATGCTAAAAATGGCTGAGGATTTAATTACTCTTATCAGAGGTTCTCATCCCCCTCCTGACAAGAGACCCAGAGTGGAGGAAGATTCTCCCTCTTCTGATCAAGGACCCATTTTATCAGAACATTCTGATGCAGAGGAACACTCTTACTCTCCTTTTGAGGATTCGGATGCAGAACAGTCCATTCCTTCGGTATCCCCTCCTGAGGATTTTTCCTTTGGGGAAACCTTGCACACCTTGAGGGAACACTTCCATTGGGAAGGCCAAGACTTTTCAGATTCCAAGAAAAGACTTGGGGAATTTCTTTGGTTACCTCAACACAGACCTCTGGCTATACCCCCTGTTTTGGACATACTGGACGATGTCTATTCGGAGGCTTGTCTTAACCCTGATTCTCTGCCTCCTGCGCCAGTCAAACCTGATAGGTATTACAGAGTACCCACCTCTCACCAATTTCTCTACAAAGGCCATAATGCTGACCCTGAAACCATTTCACAAGGCCCCAAGGGATTGAAGGCCTCCACTGCCAAGAATCCACTTCCTGCAGAAAGGGAATCCAGATCTTTAGAAAGGTGGGGTAAAAAGGTATATACCTCGGCCACCCTAGCCATGAGGGCCTTAAACTGTCAGTTTCATATGATTAAATATCAACAGTACCTGTTATCACAATTAAGGAACAAAATGTCTCAACCTGAACAACCAGATTTAAAAGAGTTACAGGATATGATGCATAGTGCGGAGCAAGTGGGTAAACACACCTTACAATGTGGTTATGATGCCCTAGAGGCTTCCAGTAGAGCGGCTGCTACAGGATCAGTCATTCGCAGACATGCCTGACTTAGAGAACAAAATTTGCCTGATCATGTGAAAGCTAAACTTCTTGATGCTCCTTTACAAAAGGATGTACTATTTGGTACTAATGCTGAGGAGATACTACGGAAAATGGAAGAAAAAGCCAAATCTATGCAAACTGTCAAAGCTTTCTTACAGGTCCAGCCACCACGTTTTAGCAGAAATTGGCCTTCAAAAAACTGGTCCTTTCCAGCCACTGACAAGCCCCAAAGAGGTAGGTACAGACACACAAGGGGCAGAGGGCAATCACAAGGATCATATAGAGGCAGACAATGGCAAACTCCAGCACCAAGAGGTGGTGAAGACAGTGCACAACAATACAGGAAGCAAACCCAATGACTCCCTCATTTCCATGCCAAGCAAGTCTCAGCTGGCAGCACCTTTGGGAGGGAAACTAGCATTATTTGCAAGCAATTGGCATATTGTCACAACAGACAAATGGATACTGGACATTATAAACAAAGGCTACAAATTTCATTTTCACACTCTTCCAAAAATGAGAGGCATGCCAAACCTGACACAAAATCAAAGGGCAGAGGCACAACTGCAAATTTCAAAGCTCTTAAACATGAGAGCTATACAAAAGGTACCTACGCACCAACAAGGTCAAGGTTATTATTCAAGACTTTTTCTGGTACCAAGGAAAGGAACCGACTGGAGACCCATTCTGGACTTATCCATCCTAAACACATTTCTACTCGTACCAAAATTCAAGATGCTCACATTACAGCAACTTCTTCCCATGCTGGGCAAGGAGTTTTGGCTGGTAACATTGGACCTCAAGGAGGCATACCTGCATGTCCCAATCAGACAAAGCTGCAGAAGATACCTCAGATTTCTCCATCCTAAACACATTTCTACTCGTACCAAAATTTAAGATGCTCACATTACAGCAACTTCTTCCCATGCTGGGCAAGGAGTTTTGGCTGGTAACATTGGACCTCAAGGAGGCATACCTGCATGTCCCAATCAGACAAAGCTGCAGAAGATACCTCAGATTTCTTGCAGGTTCAATCCACTATCAATTCTCTGCATTGCCCTTTGGCTTATCTACTGCGCCCAGAGTATTCACAAAGTGCCTGGCATCAGTGATTGCCTACTGCAGACTTCAAGGGATACAGATTTACCCTTATCTGGACGACTGCCTGATCCAAGCGGACAGCAAACACATACTACTGGAACATCTGGCATATGTGACACGGTTACTGCTTTCTCTGGGATATACAATCAACAAGGAGAAATCAAGGCTAACACCATCTCAGAAAATAACCTTCCTGGGTGCCAACTTGGACACAAACACCCAGATGGCATATCTTACGCCAGAAAAACAGGGGCAACTTTCTCAGTACTTCAAAACACTAGCAAAAAGTACCAGGCTTACTGCAAGGAAAATCCTGCAGGCTCTGGGATTCATGGCATCTTGCATTCTTCTAATCCCATGTGCAAAGCTGCATATGAGGAAACTTCAATGGTACCTAAAAAATCTATGGTCTCAACACAGTCACAGTTTGGAAGCAATTATACCAATAATTCCATGTTTGCAAAAGGAATTTCTATGGTGGGCCCAAGCATGTCAAGTAAACACAGGCCTTCCATTCTGCAAGCCTCAAGCAAAACAAGTCATAACCACAGACGCCTCAGATTACGCCTGGGGGGTGCACATGAAGGACAGGTGCATTCAGGGCAGATGGTCCCAAAAGGAAAAGCACCTTCACATCAATCAAAAAGAAATGCTAGCAGTAATAAATGCAATTAAGCTTTCAAGGACTTTCTGCATCCAGGACAGTTACTGATAAGAACAGACAACACCACAGTAATGTGGTACATAAACAAACAAGGAGGAACACATTCATACCCCTTGTGCAGACTAGCCATGACTCTCTGGAACTTGGCTCTGGAAAGACAAATCGAACTTCAAGCACAGTACTTGCCAGGACTGGAAAACACACTGGCAGACACTCTAAGCAGAAATATGACAGATCCACACGAATGGAAGTTACATCCTCAGGTGTTTACAGAGATAATCCAAGCGTGGGGGAGGCCAGACATAGATCTTTTTGCCTCACACAGGAACCATCAATTGAAAAAGTTTTGTTCAAGGACCTTTCATCCAAAGGCCTGGAAAGTGGACGCCCTTTCATTCAGTTGGACAGCATGGACAGTTTACGCATTCCCACCTCTGCCTCTTCTGCCCAAGGTGCTTTTGAAAGCAAGAACAGACAAACCGAGGATTATACTGATTGCTCCAGATTGGCCAAGGCAACACTGGTATCCACTCCTGAGGAGCCTTACACATACTCCTCCCTGGTCCCTGCCTCTAATGCCTCTTCTGCTGACTCAGCACAGCTGCAAAACTCTTCACAGTCAGCTGAAAACACTCAACCTCGCTGCATGGAAAATTCCTTAACACCACAACAGACCGTACTCTCCAAGGAGGTGCAGGATGTCATTTTGGAGGCCAGAAGACCTTCTACTAGAAAAGCTTACTCCGCAAAATGGAAGCGGTTTTGCTCTTGGAATGAGAAAAGAGGCCAGGACCCTAGAAAATTGAACTTGCCTCAGGTATTACAGTATCTAGCTGAACTGCTGAACAGTGGACTTTCATTTTCTTCCATAAAAATACATGCCTCAGCCATTTCTGCAGAATTCAACACGGATCCCCCTTTATTTCTCAGCCACTCTTCCTCAGAGGGGCTAAGAATATAAGACCTCCAAGGAAGCAACCAATACCAGCCTGGGACCTTAATTACATACTAGAAAAATTAACATTGCCTCCTTTTGAACCAGCTGCCTCAACAGATTTGCAATATTTGTCCTGGAAAACAGGCTTCCTTCTGGCCATCACTTCAGCTCGTAGGGTTTCTGAACTACAGGCCCTCATGGCGGTGCAGCCCTTCCTCATCTTCCATCAGGACAGGGTTTCCTTCATCAACCCATCTTTTATGCCAAAAGTGGTATCCAGGGTAGCCTTAAATCAAGCCATACACCTCCCTACCTTTTATCCCAATCCTCAAAACAAAGGGGAAAGGCTGCTACACTCTTTAGACATCCATAGGCAGCTACGTTATTATTTGGACAGAACAAAGTCCTTCAGGAAATCAGAACAACTTTTTGTGTCCTATGCTGTAGGGGCTCAAGGGAAACCAGTTACTAAACAGACCATTTCCAAGTGGATTGGCCACTGCATACGGTTTTGTTATTCCTATCATGGGAAATCTGTTCCTACAGGTATCAGATCTCACTCCACCAGGGCCACAGCCACCTCTACAGCCTTCCTCAGAGGTGTTCCTACTAAAGATATTTTGGAGGCAGCCACTTGGAGTTCTGTACATACCTTCACAAAACACTACCACCTGCCCTTATATTCCAGAACAAGAGCAGGCTTTGCCACTGCTGTTTTGCAGGGCATTCTGGCTCAACCCAGTTCCTCATAGTACCTACCACCCTATGCATAGCTTTTGGACTCTACCCATCTGTGATTACTGCAGCTGTATGCACGATGAACATAGTACAGTTTTGTACCTACCATAAATTTAGATGTTAGAGTGCCAATACAGCTGCAGTACAGGTTTCCCTCCCTCCTTCCCCACTTGGTAAAGGCATGGGGCCTAACAACCGCTTCATACTACCTGACTGGGTTATCCTGCTATGTTTTATTTGCTTGCTTGCACTGATTTTGGATTACATTGCATTGCTTGTATATGTAGATAAGCATTATTTAGGTATTGCCTTCCTTTTGGGGGCACCTGACATCTGGGGCAAGAAAGACTGAAGAACATGGCGTCGGCTGTGTCTTATATACTGTGGCCTCACTGACGTCAGAAGAGTAAGCGACGACAACCGACGCCGGACCAAGACTTTGGAATTCGGCCGACCGAGGGACCGCCTGACGGCTGAAAATCCATCTGTGATTACTGCAGCTGTATTAGCACTCGAACATCTACATTTATGGTAGGTACAAAACTGTACTTTCTCCCTACACTACCTTCCATAAGGATAGGGTAACCCTGTGCACTAACCCTTTCTTCATGCCTAAAGTGGTCAACGAACTGTTCCTAAACCAATCCCATTCACCTGCTCACCTTCTTTCCCTCTCCAACCAATGACCATGAGGGGATACTCCAGCCTCTGGATGTGCACAGACAACTAAGATTCTACCTAGACAAAACTAAGCCCACTGTTTGTATCCTTCCACCCTAGGGCCCTGGGCAAGGCAGTCTCCAAACAAACCATTTCCTGTTGGATTAGGAAAACTGTTTCCTTTTGCTACTCCCAGCATGGAAAGCACTTACTCCAAGGGGATAAGAGCACACTCTACTAGGGGCATGGCAACTTCTAAAGCCTTCCTCAAAGGCCTGGACAGAACCTTCATCCTGGAAGCAACCATCTGGTCCATAATTCACTCTTCCACCAAACACTACAAATTGGACCATGTCTCCAGAGCCCGGGCAGGGTTTTCTAGAGCAATCCTGCATGGTTTTGTGGAATCTGCTACATCTACCTCCACCCTTCCTTCAAATTAAGCTGTGGTGCTCTCCCACACTGAGTACTGTAACATAGGAAAAGGGCGTAGAATGGTGTAAAATCTTACCATAACTTTAGATGTCCTTCTCTTCCATGTTGCAGTATTCCTTCCCACCCACATAGCCCTCTTTATTGACTAGTGACATACCTTTAGGGTACTCTAAGGCACTGCCCTAGATCAGGGGCAGACTAGCCAGCATATAACACTTTATACCTCTGGCTGACATCTCTTGTTATTCTCTATTGGACTGTCTGACTGGGCATTTAAGTTCAGAGGTCTGTGCGTGCAGACATCACATTTAAGGTCCGTGGTTTATGGTCCTACATGTGACATCCCATGCACCTAAAATAGCCAGGCTTAAGCTTTTGTATAGGAGCCGATGTTCAGGTCGCCTAAGTTGGGGAATCCCAGACAAAGAATACTGCAACGTGGAAGAGAAGGATATCTAAGGTTATGGTGAAATTTCACACAACTATATAAAGTCCTCTTAAAATTAAATCACAAAGGACTTGCGTTAGTATGCATCTTTCTGGAATGCAAGTGTGTGTGGGGGGTCTTCGTGGGAGAAGGAGAGAGTGAGATTGATGGAACACTGACAGCAGCAGATATGAGTGTTGCCTATCAACCTTTTAGCTCAAGAAATCTGGATAAAGCCTGAAATAAAGGGGGAGCAAAGGCTCAAACATTGAATACATTTTAAGTGTTATAAAAAATTACAAGATCTGTGTTAACATGAATTTTCTGAAGGAAATAGTCTGCAAGTCAGATGTATGTCATTAGTGACTTCAATCCCTAATGACTGGCAAGAAACCTCACATTTCAATACTAAGGGACCTAAAAAATAAAGCAAATATCTAGATATTAAAATGATATGTTTTGGATGTAAAATGCTTCCTGTAGCACCATTTACATATACTACAGGATCTTTGAAACAGGCGGAGAAACTGTTTTACATCCAAAATATATAAAAAAAATACTATAAAAATAAATTATATGTATGTACACACGCACCACAGTAAGTAAAGCACAAGTTTACAGAAAACCCATACTCTAAGTGCAATAATGCCCTCCAGAGTGTGTTAATGTGCATTTAATGCCTTTTCAGGATGTAAAAGCCAGACGCCTGTGGCATCGGGACACAACATCCCTGGCTTTTATTACACATTAACACATATCTTGTTGGGCATTAATGCTTGTGTTTTGCTCCCACAACTTCCATTCACTGCTGTCTAATTTGCTCTTTCCCTTTTCTAAAGGTCCCACTTCCAGTTCTTTAATCTCTTTTTACAATAGTCAGTATCTCAAATGTAGTTGGGCGTAGACTTTGATGTTCCATTTTCTAGTAATTGCTTTTTTGGCAGCAAGCATAATTATACCAAGGCCTTATGGTGTCTAGACCATTCAGATCCTGTATTCCAGCTCAAAAATTTTATTTTTTTATTTACAGCCATTCGCTCACCCAATATTTCTGATAAGAGTACTCCACGGGATTTTTTTTGTTAATCTGTCAACTCATTACACTCCCAAAACTTATGTTCCCAGTTAGCTTTTTCTTCACACCTGCAACATTTGCTATCTGCCTGAGGTAGAATTCTTTGAAGTTTGTTTAGGGTATAAAAAAAACTTAAGCAAATACTTCCAAGCAAAGACCCTAAACCCTCTGACTTGGTTGCATACTTGGGAGCCATACACATCTTCCCATAGTTTTCTTGTAAATTGCTTTTCCAGTCTTTCTTCCCAGTCTGTTCTATCGTCTGATTTCTTGTAGTTGTCTTGCAATGTTTTATATGCCCTATTAATTATTCCCTTTTTAACAGCATCATCTGTTCTGCGTTCAACTAAAAATTCTTGCGGGGCATGTCTTTCACTTAAAATTCCTCTATCCCTTTCTGTTTGTCTGTACTCTGATGTCTAGCCTTGGTAGGGAACCATCCTTCTGCCAAGAGACCCGGGGAAGAGGGGATAAGGTCAAGAAGAACCGGCCTCACAAGTGCTCCCCTGGACACTCGTCTGAGGCTGGCCCCCTGCCGAAGGCTAAGCCTGTTTCCAGGCCTGTTTCACCTCGGCACAGGTCCCCAAGGTTCACGCCGAGCTCGAAGTTCTAGTTAGCCCATCGTCCCCTAGGCTTTCTCCCCATTGGCCCCTAGGCTTTCTCCCCATCTGCTCTCCCGGCCCACTTCGGCGGCATCCTATTGCTCTACCTGGAGCCTGTCTGAAGTGGAGATGGAGAAGATGATGCAGAGATTTATCCACACTCAAATCCAGATGGGAGTCTTGCCAGGGCCTTCTCCTACCGGTCCAGGCGCCTTTCAGACAGTATACCTATCACTTCTCAGATCCGACCTGCAGTTTTGGAGCTGTTGGATCAGAGGACGGTTGGAGTAGAAGGGTAGGTGCCGATGGTACCTTGTACCTTGATGCCGGCCAGTGCCTTGAGTGTATTGGATCCAACTCTATCGGATCTGAGTTCTCGGAGCCGTAGCCTCTGGGTTTGGATCCAAGGGAGTGTTCTCTGCTCTGAGCTTCTTGGAGAGGAGCACCCCCCTTGGCATTTTTGTATCCTAGACGCTCGGCTCCGACTCCCCAGTCGGATCAGGGGAGAGCGGCTTCCGCTAGTTCAGCCCAGGAGGTCCGTTCCCACTCTGCCTTCGATGTGGTGGAGAGGGTTCTCGCAGGGTCGAGGCCTCTGACTGTTTTGTCTTTGGAATGCGTCCAGACCCCCCCCTGGCCTTGAGTGCAGGTCCGACCATCTTGGCCTCTCAGGGACAGCCCATAGCTGTAATGTCCCAGGATGTTCTCAGAAAAAGAAGGCACTTGGACCCTCCCCCAGAGTCCCTCACAGATGACAATGACCTGGATGAAGGGGAAGGTTCCCCTTGATCACCCCAGAGGATGTCTCCTTTCGCGACATTATGGAGATCCTCCACCAAAGAGGGGGGCGGTCCGCCCCAAAACCAACCTCTGATGAGTCTGTGTTTCTGGAGGCATTCGGCTCAGGCCTGTCTACATCTTGGGTGTACCCTCCTGCCGATCCAGTCATGGATTTGATAACATCTAGTGCATGGAAGGAGCTGGACACCGTAGAGCCAATACCCAAGTGCTTGGACAATGTCTTAAGCCCTCCTGTAGACAAGTTACACTGGCACAAGGGGTCCCCTGTAGATGCTATGCTGGTGGCAGTGGCCACCAAGAAGGAACTTGTTCAGGAGAGTTCCACAGTCCATCCGCCTGACTGAGAATGTTGGATCATTTTGGGAAGTAAGTGTGTACTTCAGCGACCTACTGCATGTGTGCGCTGAACTACATGGCGTACATTATTCGACTCGAGAGATCTGGTCAAGGAAGTCACATAATCGACCCCAGGGTCATGTCGGCAGAGGACAGGAAGACGTTCGATGTACAAATAGCCACCCTAAAATCTGTAGCCATCACGTCCATGCATTTGCTCTCCCATGCCACTGAGGGGAGCCGCATGGGTGGCAGGGTCAGGCATTGCCATCCGGCGCCACGCCTGGCTCTGCTTATGTCAGTTCTCAGAGCTTTTCAAGGGTCTTTTACCAATGTCCCTTATGATGGTTCTTCCCTTTTTGGAGGACAGTAAGAGTGACTTTGGTCCAGAGCGAGAAGGATGGGAAGGCACTGTCTGCCATTGGGGTCTGCTTTTCACCGCCTCAAAGGTCCTTTTCCAGAAACCAGCGAGGCCAGAAGAAGATGTGATTCCGCAACTCTCAGGCATTTTCCCAGGATGGTCAAGACTCTCCTTCACCCAGAGGCAGAGGAGGATATGATAGACGCTGCCCTAGAGGCAGAGGGGATCCTAGGAATTTTGGGTCCCGAGAACCTTTCTTGTATAACCTTGGGCAGCAGCCCTGAGGGGTTGCCCGGCTGTCCATCTCTGGAGGCAGTCGGGGGTCACTTGTTGCTTCACCCACTAGCATGGGAGTCCATCACTACAGATCAGTCGGTGCTGCAAGTCATATCCAGAGAATATTTCATTCCATTCAAGGATCCTCCCCCATCCAACAAAGCCCTCCCAGACATCCCACCCCATCCAACAAAGCCCTCCCGGACATCCCACTCGCGCAGCGAGAGGAAGCAGCAGTGCGGGTAGACTCACTTTTGAGAAAGTCATCCAAACGGTCCCCCCAGATCAATCCTGATCCGGGGTTTATTCCAGGATGTTCGTGTTTCACTGTTGCAGTCATTACTTTTGGATTATCCTGCTGGCAGGCTACCCTCAGCGGCCAGAATTCCAAAGTCTAGGTCCGGCGTTGGTTGCTGTCGCCTCTTCCCTGAGGTCAGTGCGCCAGGGGTATAAAAGATGCAGCCGATGCAATTTTCTTCAGTTTTTCTTGCCGCGCGGTGTCCGAAGCAAAAGCAGTTTGCAAGTGCCGGTCGGCCGACTCCTGAGATTTTCAAATCCGAATTTCAGAACCAAAGTCTTCATTAAAGCTAAGTACCCTATTGGGGAAACTTTTTTCTTGCTCCAGACCGATGTCAGAAAAAGTTAACAATTGTATTTCTTGTGGGAAGCAAATACCTCATAAGGATTTTCACTCTTACTGTATTCCTTGCCTAGGCCCTGATCACAACATTGCTAGCTGTCGATTTTGTGCTAGATATAACCAACGCACTGTTAAGCGTCTGTTTGATTTTGCATTTCATTACTTTGGCCGAAGATTTAACTATATAATGCCGTCGGAACAGCCGACAACCGCAGTTTACAAAAAAACGCAAGGACAAGGAAAAGGATAGGCATCAGAGGTCCAAAACCGACGAGGCCTCTGCTAGGCCAGTCGCCGGTTTGCCGGTTCTCAGTGAGGCGCTTTCGCAGCCCCTGGCTCCCACTACCTCAGAGCCACAGGCCACTTCTGACTCCCACGTGGAGCTGACTGGTCTTCTGGATACTCAAGGTATTGGACACTCGGAAATCATTCCCTCAGATGGGTCCGGAGCCGCTGAGCAGGCATCAGCTTCTGAGGGTGTCTTCAGACCTACACAACTATATATTAAGCCATCTTCAGCTTCAAAGACTAAAGCAGCTCCAAAGACAAAGAAACAAGTACAGCATTCTCCTACTCAGACTTCCATGCCTAAAAAACAGATGCTCATAATGGCCGAAGACCTAATTACTTTGATCAGGGACCCTCATCCCCCCCTCCTGATAAGAGGCCTAGGCAAGAGACAGAGTATGATTCTTCTGATCAGGTTTCTATTTCCTCTGATTCCTCTTCTGAACAGGATTATTCCATGCTTCCCTATGAGGATTGTGATGCTGACGAATCCATTCCTTCAGCCTCTCCTGAGGATTATTCTTTTGGGGAAACTCTGCATACCATGAGGGAGCATTCCCACTGGGAGAGCCAAGATTTATCTGAATCTAAGAAAAGGCTCAGGGACTTCCTGCTACTTCCTCAGCACAGACCCCTTGCTATTTCACCTGTTCTAGACATTGTAGATTATGTATTTTCAGAGTCTGGCCTGTCCCCTGACTCTTTACCCCCCTGCTAAGACAGACCGATACTACAGGGTCCCTGATTCTCATAAATGCCTTTATAAAAACCCCACTGCTGACCCAGAAACTAGAGCTCAGGGTCCCAAAGGGGTTAAAGCTTCCAATGCAAAAAACCCTGTCCCCTCTTATAGGGATTCTAGGGCTCTAGATTGATGGGGGAAAAAAAGTCTACACTTCTACCTTGGCTGTAAGGGCTTTAAATTGTCAGTTTCATATGCTTAAATATCAACAATATTTAATGTCTCTGCTTAAACAGAAATTGTTGACAAATACTGAATGTTCAGAGAACAAGGAATTGCAGGATTTATTGCATGCAGCTGAACAAGTGGGAAAGCATACTTTGCAATGTGGTTATGATTCACTGGAGGCCTCTTGCAGGGACACTGTTACAGGTTCTGTTATTAGAAGGCATGCTTGGTTAAAGGAACAGAATCTGCCTGATCATGTTAAAGCAAAATTATTAGATGCACCATTACAGCATGATACTTTGTTTGGTACTAAAGCAGAAGAGGTGTTAAAAAAATGGAGGATAAAGCAAAATCCATGCAGACAGTCAAGGATTTCTTACAGGTACAGCCACCCAGGTTTAGCAGGAACTGACCTTCTAAAAATTGGTCCTTTCCAGTCTCAGAGAGACCACAAAGAGGCGGATGCAGGCGTCCCAGAGGCAGATCTCAGCCCCAAAGTTCATACAGGCCTAAACAGTGGGGTGCTCCTACCTCCAAATGTGGAGAAGACAAAACACAACCTTTCAGGAAGCAGTCCCAATGACTTTCCTCTACCACATCCAAGCCCTTTTCTTTTGGCAGCCCACTTAGGGGGAAAACTAACACTTTTTTCATCAAATTGGCAAATGGTCACCCAAGACAAATGAGTCCTGAACATAGTGTCCCAAGGCTACAGGTTCCATTTTCAGACTCTACCAAGGTCAAAAGGTATTCCAGACCTGCCACACAATCAATGGGCAAAGGCACAGAAACAAATTACAGCCCTCATGGATATGAGGGCCATTCAGCAAATACCACAACAAGAGCGGGGACAAGGATTTTACTCCAGACTTTTCCTAGTACCCAGAAAGGACAAAACCTGGAGACCAATACTGGACCTGTCTATACTAAATACGTTTCTGGAAGTTCCAAAATTCCAGATGTTGACTCTACAGCAGCTACTTCCCATGCTGGGCAAGAAGGCTTGGCTGATAACTTTGGATCTAAAAGAGGCATACCTGCATGCCCCAGTCAGACAGTCTTACAGAAGATACCTCAGATTCATAGCTGGCTCAATGCATTACCAATTCTCTGCACTGCCCTTTGGCTTATCTACTGCGCCCAGGGTCTTCACAAAATGTCTGGCACCAGTAATTGCATTTTGCAGACAAAGAGGAATTCAAATATATCCCTACCTGGATGACTGCCTAATTCAAGCATGGAGCAAAGACATTCTTCTAGAGCATCTGGCGTTTGTAAAAAGATTGCTAATTGGCCTAGGGTACATAGTAAACGAAAAGAAGTCGAAACTAGTGCCCTCTCAAGGGATAATATTCCTGGGCGCAAGCTTAAATACAACTGTCCAGATGGCTTATCTCACGCCAGACAAACAAAAGGAACTGACTTCTTACTTCATGAAATTGGCAACAAAAACCCACTTATCTGCAAGGAAAATCCTGCAGGCCTTGGGTTTCATGGCATCCTGCATTCTACTAATTCCATATGTCAGACTGCATATGAGGAAACTACACTGGTATCTAAAAAGTGTTTGGACTCAGCATTGCCACAGCCTGGAGACGGTAATCGCACTCATTCCCTGCCTGCAACAGGAGTTTCGATGGTGGGCAGAGGCCTGTCACCACAGCAAGGGTCTGCTATTCAATGTACCCACAGCCAATCACTGACAACGGATGCATCAGATTATGCCTGGGGGGCCCATATGGCAGGCAAATGTATTCAGGCCACATGGCCTGCAAACCAGATGCATCTTCACATCAATCAAAAAGAGATGCTAGCTGTTCAAAATGCCCTGACAGCTTTCAAGGACCTGCTTTATCCAGGACAGCTACTGATAGACAATACTACGGTCATGTGGTACATAAACAAGCAGGCAGGTACACATTCCTACCCCCTCTGTAGACAAGCAATGGCCTTATGGGACACAGCATTGACCTTTCAAGTTCACCTGCTAGCACAATTCCTGCCAGGAAAAACAAATACACTGGCAGATGAACTAAGCAGAAACCTCATGGATCCCCACGAATGGAAACTGTATCCACAAGTCTTCAGCATGATAACAAGGAAATGGGGATGCCCAGACATAGATCTATTCACCTCCCCTCACAACTGCCAATTGCAGAGATTTTGCACAAGGATTTATCACAAGCAAGCATGGAAAGTGAACGCCCTATCCTTCAGCTGGAAAAATCTGACAGTATATGCCTTTCCTCCACTGCCTCTCCTTCCCAGGGTACAGTCAGACAAGAGAAGCCAAAAATGATACTGATTGCACCAGACTGGCCACGCCAGTAATGGTACCCAATCCTAAAGAGCTTGTCTCAAGGTCCAGCATGGATATTGCCTCAAATATCTCACTTACTGAAACAACAAATCCGGATTCTGCTCACCCAACTCAGGACCTTAAATGTGGCAGCATGGTGGATAATGTAGCCATTCATAACAATCCTCTTTCAAAAGCTGTTATGGATGTTATCTTGGAGGCCCAGTACCAGAAAATATTATGCAGAAAAATGGAAGAGTTTCTGTGCTGGGAACCAGGAACAAGGCATTGACACGAGTGTACCAAATATCCCTCAAATTTTACAATACCTAACTGAGATGCTGAACAAAGGTCTTTCTTTCTCATCAATTAAGATTCATGCCTCTGCCATTTCAGCCCATTACAATACGGAACCACCGATTTTTTTTCTCATCCTTTAATAAGGCAGCACCTCAGAGGGGCCAAAAACATTAGGCCTCCAAGGAGAGCACCAATTCCGGCCTGGGACCTCAATTATGTTTTGGAAAAATTCACACTGCCTCCTTTCGAGCCAGCATCAACAGCGGATAGAAAATTCTTATCCTGGAAAACAGCTCTGCTCCTAGCAATAACCTCTGCAAGACGAGTCTCGGTGTTACAAGCACTCATGGCTGTGGAACCTTTTATCATTTTTCACCCAGACAGGGTTTCTCTGAGGACAAACCCAACATTTATGCCTAAGGTGGAGTCCAGTGTGGCCCTCAACCAAACCATTCACTTGCCTACCTTTTATCCAAATCCACAGAACAAGGGTGAGAAAATTCTGCATTCTTTGGACATACACGGGCAGTTACGCTGCTTCTTGGACAGAACTAAAGCTTTCAGAAAGACTGAGCAACTTTGTGTCATATGCTGCAGGATCACAAGGGAAGGCCATCTCAAAACAGACTATTTCAAAATGGATAGGCCATTGCATCCGTTTCTTCTATTTTCAGCATGGCAAATCAGTGCCTAAGGGCATTAGGCCTCATCCCCCCAGAGCAGTAGCCACTTCAGCAGCCTTCCTCAGAGGAGTACCAACCAAAGATATCTTAGAGGCTGCAACTTGGAGTTCAGTGCACACTTTCACAAAGCACTACCACTTATTTCTTTACTAAGCGCAGGCTTTGCCACTGCAGTTATGCAGGGCCTCATAGCCTCTCCTAATCCTATTTAGCCCAGCCACCCTTCCTCAGCTTTGGGATTCCACCCAAGAGTAATGACTGCAACAGTGAAACACGAACATAGTACAGTTGTGTACCTACCATAAATGTAGATGTTCGAGTGTATTCACTGTTGCGGTCCAGGTTACCCTCCCACCATCCCCCTTTTCTTTGCTGGGACTTACCTGAACTTTTCTATCATATATAACCTATGTGGTGTATTTGCTTGTAGATGAAGGAAATGTTATCTTTGTGCATGCATATTTATTGGCATAGTTTTTCAGCCTACCAATTTGGGGGCACCTGACATCTGGGGCAAGAAAAACTGAAGAAAATTGTGTCGGCTGCATCTTTTATACCCCTGGCGCACTGACGTCAGGGAAGAGGCGACAGCAACCGACACCGGACCTAGACTTTGGAATTCTGGCTGACTGAGGGTAGCCTTCCAGCAGGATAACCCAAGAGTAATGACTGCAACAGTGAATACACCCGAACATCTATATTTATGGTACGTACACAACTGTACTTTTTTGGTGGGTAGATCTAAGGGGGGTTATAAGGTTGCAGAATATTGGATAGTGCAGGACATTTAGTAGGTTGGAACAGAAATTTGTCTGCTGTGGTGATTTGGTGAAGGTTAAGTAGATTGGGGAGTTCAAGCCAGTTTAGAGAGTGTAGGGAGGTGCAGTGGTGAGTGGAGGATTTTGCATTCGTGGCGAATCTGGCCATTTTATTGCAACATACTTCCAGTTTGGAGGTGAGCGTGGAAGATAAATTAGTTAGCAGAGGAGCGCCATACAATACAGAGGGGAGTAGGTAGGTAGTGGCGAGAGTTAGTCTGGTGGAAATAGAGAGGAAGTGATTGTTTCTGTAAAGTAGGCCTAGTTTTATGTGGGTTTTCTTGATATTTAGCTGGATGTGATTGTTAAATTAAGTGTTCATCATTGGTTACACCAAGAAGATGTTCTTCATCTCACATTGCTGCAGTCCTTACTTATGGGTAGTCCGCTGTCCTCGGTCGGCCCGAATACCAAAGTATTAGGCTGACGTCGGTCATGGGCGCACAGCCCTGACATCAGAGCGTCAGGGTATAAAAGCGCATGACCGACGTCATATCCTCAGTCTTTTTTGCCGCATGGTCCGATGCAGAAGCAGCGTTGCAAGTGCCGTTCGGCTTTCTGAAATTTTTCGTTTTTGGAGTTTCAGCCATACCAAGTTGGGCTAAGTACCCCGTTGGGGAGCATTTTTGTTTTTTCTTGCCTCAGTTATTTACCGGATGTCAGAAAAAGTGAATAATTGTATTTCTTGTGGGAAGCAGATACCGCATAGGGATTACCACTCGCTTTGTATCCCTTGCTTGGGACCGGAGCACGACGTAGTTGGGTGTCGGTTTTGTGCTAGGTTTAATAAGCGCACTATTAAGAGAAGGCTAGATTGCGCTAGGTTAGTCTTTGGCAACAGGTGTAATTATAATATGCCGTCGGATCCTCCGGCCGCTTCCTGAAGAAGCGTAAAGACAAATCTGTAAAGCCTAGACAGGATGATTCGTCCATTTCGGACGCCGGTCCTTTAGAGACTGCAGTGGAACAGGTGGAGCCGGCTGAAGTTTCTGTTGAGTCTCAGGGGGAAACCTTGATTTTACAGGATATGGCCTCACAGGAGTCAGGTCAGGCTGAAGGGGCCTCTCAGGTTACTATTCTCCCTTCTTTGCCTAAGGGGGTTAGGCCTTCTGCTTCTGTTTCTAGGGCTCCTTCTAAGGGCAGGTCTGTTTTGCCTTCTTCTGGAGTTAGTTCTGGTTCTTCAGGGTCTGTACCTAAGAAGCATATGCTTAAGATGGCAGAAGATTTGATTTCTTTAATTAGAGGCTCCATGCCCCCTCCTGAGAAGAGGCCCAGGGTAGAGCCAGAGTTGGAAATTTTGGAGCAGGCCTCAGATGATTCTGAGTCTTCTACTGAAGATATTCAAGATTTTCCTCTTTACTCGGATTCAGATGCGGAGGATTCTACTCCTTCTGCTTCCCCTCCAGAGGATTTTTCATTTTCAGAAACCTTACACTCTATGAGGGAACATTTTAAGTGGGAAGGACAGGATTACTCAGATTCCAGAAAGAGGCTTAGAGAGTTCTTGTTTTTACCACAGCACAGACCCTTAGCTATTCCTCCTGTTTTGGATGTTGTTCAGGATGTTTTTTCGGAGGCCTCATTCAATCCAGATTCTGTGCCTCCTGCACCAGTTAAACCGGACAGGTATTATAGGGTACCTGAGGCTCATAAATACCTATATAAGAGTCCTAGGGCGGACCCAGAAACTATTAGTCAGGGGCCTAAGGGTGTTAGGGCTTCTGTTGTAAAGAATCCGGTTCCTCTAGATAAGGAAGCTAGAGCTTTGGACAGATGGGGTAAGAAGGTGTACACCTCTTCTACTTTAGCAATGAGGGCTTTAAATTGCCAGTTTCATATGTTGAAATATCAGAATTTCCTCCTTTCTCAGCTAAAATCTAAAGTGGATGCTTTGGCAGAGGGCATAGAGTGTAAAGAATTGCAAGATTTGGTGCATGTTTCTGAACAGGTGGGGAAACATTCTTTGCAGTGTGGCTTTGATGCTTTGCAGGCTTCTTTGAGAGTGGCTGCCACTGGTTCAGTTCTTCGTAGGCATGCCTGGCTTAAGGATCAGAATTTATCTGAGCATGTTAAGTCTCGAATTCTGGATGCCCCTTTACAGTCTGAAGTTTTGTTTGGTCCTCCTGTGGAGTCTGTTCTGAAGAAAATGGAGGACAAGGCTAAGTCTATGCAGACTGTTAAAGATTTTTTGCAGGTTCAACCTCCTAAGTTTAGTAGAAATTGGCCTGCTAAGGGGTGGACGTACCCTTCTTCTGATTCCCAGTCTAGGGGTAGATCTAGGCGGGGTAGGGGCAGAGCTCAAAGTACCTTTAGGCCTAGGACATGGAGTTCGCCTGCTCAATCTGCTGGTGAGGGGTAGGGGCCAGTCCTTTCGTAAACAGGCCCAATGACCTGCATTTTCAGCTGCCAGACCCTTCTTGCCTGGTAGCTCCTTTGGGAGGAAAACTAGCTCTCTTCAAGCAAAATTGGTTCTTAATCACCCAAGACAAATGGGTGTTGGACATTATAAACAAAGGTTACAAGTTTTATTTCCATACTTTGCCTCCTTTGAAAGGTATGCCAGACATTCCTCCTCGACAAAGAATGGAGGCTCACAAACAGATTTCATTACTTCTTCACATGGGAGCCATACAGCCAGTACCTCCTTCAGAAGTGGGTCTAGGGTTTTATTCCCGCCTGTTTCTAGTACCAAAGAAAGGGAACATGTGGAGACCGATTTTGGATTTATCTCTCCTCAACACTTATTTGGACATTCCAAGGTTCAAGATGTTGACATTACAACAGCTTTTGCCTCTCCTGGGAAAAGATCACTGGATGGTAACTTTGGATCTAAAAGAGGCTTATCTTCATGTCCCTATCAGGCCCAGTTGCAGGAAGTACCTGCGTTTTCGAGCTGGGAATTTAATTATCAGTTCTCTGCATTGCCCTTTGGCTTATCTACTGCGCCAAGAGTGTTCACAAAGGTTCTGGCTCCAGTGATGGCCTTTTTCAGGATGGAAGGAATACAAATTTATCCTTATTTGGACGATTGCCTGATTATTGCACAAGAAAAGGACGAGCTTCTTCAACATCTACAGTATGTGATGGTAGTGTTAAGATGCCTAGGGTATTCTGTGAACGAAACAAAGTCCAGTCTAGTACCCTCTCAGGACATGTGCTTTCTGGGTGTGAGACCGAATACAGCTGGCCTTTTTGACCCCGGACAAACAGAAAAGTCTTTCACGTTATTTCCATCAAATGTCTCTACAGTCCAGGCTGACTGCAAGGACAGTCCTTCAAGCCTTGGGGTTCATGGCATCTTGTATTCTGGTGCTTCCCAATGCCAAACTGCATATGAGGAAGCTTCAGTGGTATCTCAAAAATCTATGGACACAACACTGCCAGGATCTAGACACTGTCATTCAGATAATACCTTGCATTCAGAAGGAATTTTTGTGGTGGGCTCAGGAATGTCACCTAAACAAGGGACTCTCTGTGACCCGACCAGAGGCGAGTCAGATTCTAAGGACGGATGCCTCGGACAAGGCTTGGGGAGCACACCTCGATGGAAAATGGGTGCAAGACACGTGGCCTGCCAGACTTCAACATTTGCATATCAACCTAAAGGAGATGTTAGCAGTACAATTTGCATTGATGGCTTTCAAGGATTTACTTCACCCACGGCAGGTGTTGATTCTAACAGACAACACAACTGTCATGTGGTACATCAACAAGCAAGGGGGAACTCATTCTTACCCTCTTTGCAGACAAGCGATGATTTTGTGGGAGACAGCTCTCAGTTACAACCTCAGTCTTCAGGCAAGGTTTCTGCCAGGAGCACAGAACTCCTTAGCAGATGTATTGAGCAGACAAATAGCGGATCCTCACGAGTGGAAATTGGATCCTCAGGTATTTCAAAAGTTGACAGTGTCATGGGGAACTCCAGACATAGATCTGTTCGCTTCTCCACTAAATTACCAGTTGCCAAAGTTTTGCACAAAAAGGTTTCATCCCACAGCTTGGAGGGTGGATGCTCTGTCATTCAGTTGGAACAGTCTTCATGTATATGCCTTTCCACCTCTACCTCTTCTGCCCAAGGTTCTCTTGAAGGCCAGACAAGACAAGCCATCCATGATCCTGATAGCACCGGATTGGCCTCGACAACACTGGTACCCACTACTGAGGAGTTTGGTCCGAGAGCCTCCATGGCCTCTGCCTTTGATTCCACACCTTTTGTCTCAGGAGGGCAATCACTTTCTCAATGTCAGAATTCAGTCTCTGCATCTAACAGCCTGGCATATTCTGTTTTGAATTCTGAAGGTTCTCAGCTTCCACAACAACAAGTTTTGAAGGTTATTTTGGAGGCCAGGAGGCCTAGTACAAGGAAAGTTTATGCTGATAAATGGAGGAGATTTTTTATTTGGAGCAAAGGGAAGGACTTTGATGTTTCCAAGCCTAATTTGAGTGCTTCCTTACAATATCTTACTGAGTTATTAGACAAAGGTTTGTCCTTCTCCTCCATAAAGGTTCATGCTGCAGCCATTTCGGCTCATTATGACTGTGACCCTCCTTTATTCTCTCATCCTTTGTTTAAGCAGTTTCTCAGAGGGGCAAAGAACATAAGACCCCCACGTAGAGCTCCTACTCCTGCTTGGGATCTCAATTTTGTGTTGGAAAAGCTTACTCTACAACCTTTTGAGCCTGCAGCTACTGCCGAATTAAAGTATTTATCATGGAAAACTGCTTTTTTGTTGGCCATTACTTCTGCAAGAAGGGTTTCTGAATTACAGGCCCTTATGGCAGTGGAGCCTTTCTTGATTTTTCATAAGGATAGGGTATCTTTGCGTACTAATCCTTCCTTTATGCCTAAAGTGGTTTCTAGTGTGGCCTTAAACCAAACTATTCATTTGCCTACTTTTTATGCAAATCCTCAATATAAAGGGGAGAAGATTTTGCATACTTTTGATATTCACAGGCAGTTGCGTTATTATTTGAGCAGAACCAAGGAGTTCAGACAGTCTCAGCAGTTGTTTGTTTCCTTTGCTTTGGGTTCACAGGGTAGACCTGTTTCAAAACAAACTATTTCTAAATGGATTGGGTTTTGTATTTCTTTTTGTTATTCCCATCATGGTAAGGAGATTCCGGCTGGAATCAGACCTCATTCCACTAGAGCTACTGCAACTTCTACTGCCTTTCTAAGGGGGGTAGCTACAAAGGATATTTTGGAAGCAGCCACTTGGAGTTCAGTACATACTTTTTCTAAACATTACCACCTTCCTCTTTATTCTAAATCTAGGGCTGGATTTGCCACTGCAATATTGCAGGACATTTTATCTGCCCCTAATGCTTTATGATTTTTCCAACCTCCCTTTCCCGTTGCTTTGGGATTCTACCCATAAGTAAGGACTGCAGCAATGTGAGATGAAGAACATAGTACAGTTTTGTACCTACCATAAATGTAGATGTTCGAAGATCCACATTGCTGCAGTCCAATCCTCCCTCCTTCCCCTCTGTAGCTTAGCATGGTTATATGGTTTGGGTGATGGCTGTAGTTGGGCATATCCTTTGTGGGAGGTTCTCTGTTTTTTGGCTGTGGCCTTTCTTTTAGGGCCTTCTGACATCTGGGGCAAGAAAAGACTGAGGATATGACGTCGGTCATGCGCTTTTATACCCTGACGCTCTGATGTCAGGGCTGTGCGCCCATGACCGACGTCAGCCTAATACTTTGGTATTCGGGCCGACCGAGGACAGCGGACTACCCATAAGTAAGGACTGCAGCAATGTGGATCTTCGAACATCTACATTTATGGTAGGTACAAAACTGTACTTTTTGCTGAGGGTACGACCTTGATAATGGAGTTGTTAAGGCTGGTGATTTGGCTTAAGGTTTTGTCAGTAGGGAAGGATTTTGAGGGAGAGAATGGAAGGATCTTTTTGTTGGCATTTAGTGAAAGCAGTTTGAGTTAGAAATTGGAGATCTTTTAGGTTAGAGGCTTGACAGATCAGAGTGGAATCATCAGCGTATTGCACAATTTTGGTGTTTGGTATGGCTTTGTGGAAATTGTTAATAAAGATATTGAAAAGCAATGGGCCAAGGATTGAACCTTGGGGTACTCCAGTGGGGGTAGGGAGGAAAGTGGACGTGGCCTGGCCCCATTTCACGGCTTGGGATCTATCAGAAAGGTAGCTGGAGAACCAGGTAAGTGTTTTGTTGGAGATGTTGTGGTTATACAGATGATTTAGTAGGTGACTATGGGAGATGGTATCGAAGGATTTAGATAAGTCTAGCAGAACAGAGGATACGATATCACAGTCACGAGCAGAATTGACGGAATGTAAGAAGTAGAGAAGGGTGGAGTTGGTACTGTGTCCAGGACTGAAGCCATGTTGGGGTAGGGGAGAGTAGTTTGTGTCTGGTAAGGAATGGCAGGAGGTGTAAGTGGATACATTTTTTCAAGAATTTTGGAGATTGGGGAGAGGATGGCTATGGGGCGGAAATTGGAGGGGTTAAAATTTTTGCCACCCATGTGAAGTGGAAGCATAAAAGCAGAACGCCATAGTTTGGGTACATAGGATTGAAGTTGTGATCTGTTGATCAGGATGCTGATAGGAAGAGCAATACTGTCAGAGGCTATTTTTAGTAAGGAGGAAGGAATGTTGTCAGGGGCATTGGAGCAAGGTTTGAGTTTAGTGAGAAGTCTCTCTATTAGTTTGGTGGAGATGGGTTTGAGATCAAAAGTGGGGTGAGGAGGGAGAGGAGGATTGAACAGTAGGAGGTGGAGGGTTATTGTTGGTAAAGGTCTTGGATAGCTCAGCAATAGAAGAGGTAAAGAAGGAATTGAACATTATTGCAATTTCAGGATCAGATTTGCTGGAGTCTGTGCAAGGGTTATTCTTTGTCCCAGGTTTAAGGAGAGAATTAAGAGTTCCAGAACTGTTTGTGGAGTTTTTTGTGTGATTTGCTTGTAGTTTGATGTAGTAAGACTTTTTGTCTTTAATAACTTGTTTTTTGGCTTGGTTTCTCAGCTGTTTGTATTTAAGTAAGATTTCTGGTTGTTTATGTTGGAGGTAAGCTTTCCAGGTTTTATCTCTTAGTAGCATAATTTTTTTGGTGGCTTTGGTGAGCCCATGGGGTGGTATTTGCTTTAACTCTTTTTGTTCTTATTGATGCTAGGGAGTTAAGGACAGTTGTGAAAGTAGAGTTGAAATAGTCAATGGCTGCATCTAAAGGAAGAGTTTTTAAGGGGTTCCAGTTAGTTAGTTTGAGGGAGTCAGAGAAAGTAGTTGGGTCAAAGTTAGAGAGGTTGTGGGTTTGAATGTAGTGGTGAGAGTGTGGGGAAATGGGTGTAGCCCGATGGATGAAGGCAAGGAGGTGGTCTCCTAATGTGTCAGGAATGACACCAGATTTTTAGGACTTTGCTAAGGTGGGATACTAGCATCCAGTCTAGTATAGAGCCTGGGGGGTTGTTTTTGTTAGGTCTAGAAATAGAGTTTGTAAGTTGAGTAGATTTAAATAGATTGATATAGTGGCGTTATGGTGAATAATTTTGTTCCAGTCTATGCTTACATCTCTCATGATGTAGGTTTCTAGCTTAATGTTAGAGGAGGTCCAGGAAAGGATGTCTTCCAAGATGCTAGTATTATTACCAGGGGGAATATAAAGGGACATGATACAGATGCTCTTATGGTTGTTCAGTTTTAGTAGGCCAGTTACAAGTTCAGCATTATTGAAAGAAGAAATGGGGTTATGATATGGAGTGATGGACAAGTGGTTGGAGTAGATTAGGGCTACACCACCACCTCTTCGATATTGGCGTTCAGAACAGAGAGATAGAAGTCCAGGAGGAAGGAATTCAGAGTCGCTTATGAGGTTTTAGTCAGGTTTCGGAGATGGCTACAGTGTCAGGAGAATTGTGATTGAGCCAGGTGTGAAAGTGGGTTAATTTATTATTCACACTTTGGGCATTGATGGTGAGGAACTTGAGGTATTTATTGGTGGATTTGTTGTAGTTATTAGGGAGTTTGTAGGAGAGAAGTTAGGTTCTGGTTTGAGGTGAATGTCACCGGCTAAGCAAAGGTGCATGAGAAGTGGAATACGTTTATATGGTTTACAATTCGATAAAGATGGCTGGTAGAGAATAAGTCTAGGTTTGCAGTATTTAGTAGAGTTTGAGAAGTTTTTCTTTTAAGAGATGGATAGGAAGGGAGGGAATTAAGGAGGCTGAGATGTTGTGGAAATGGGCTGAGTGGGAGGGGATGGGAGGTAGTGGAGATGGGTGTAGATGGATATTGGAGTAGGATGTAACATGGTAAAGAGGTAGTAGAAGAAGGAAGAGGATAGATGTTGAGGTGAGGATGTGAGGAGGAGGGGAGTGAACATGGTAGATGAAGGCTATTAGAAGTGAAGTAAAGGGGAGGGAAATATGTAAGTTAGGTGGGAGGGGAGTGGTAGGGGGAGGGATAGGTTGGTTGGGGGGTGTGGAGGAACAGTGTTTGAGGATTGGCTGACGAGGGATGGGAGTTTGAGGATAGGCTGGTGAAGAGGGAGGGGTGTTTGGGAATTGGCTGGTGGAGAGGGAGGGGTTATAGGATGAGAATAAATGGAGAAGTGCTGGGGGTGGGTGGGAATTGGTGGCAAGGTAGGGGAGCGGAGTGAGCACACAGGGCGAACGGAGCGGGATAGAGCAGCAGAGTGAGAGAGACCAGCTGAAAAAGTATCAGCCACTACTGTTCGTAGTGAAGGTAAGTAGGTTATTTGATAGAAAACTATGTAAAGTGTTACCTTTATTTAAGAGCAAAGAAAAAAACAATTATAGGGGAGCTTTGTTCCCTAGTGTAAGGTTAGGGAGGGGGGTTAAATCAGGGTTTAGAGAGCATGGATTGGGATTTGGGAGGCTTTGTTAAGTTATAGGCAGAATAGAGGTAATGTTGGACATAGGGGTTTAAAAATGATACAAGCTATAGGATGAATGAATACTGCCACCTAGAGGAGAAAGGAAGGATAGCCGTTAGGTAAAATAATTAAATAGGAAAGGCTTTTTAGATAAGACTCGTTTAGAATTAAACTACCCTAGACTTCAGGGACTAGAAATCGGGGAATACAGGTGGGAGGGGGGTAATAATGGTCTGCAGTAGACTGCTGATTCACACACACGGAAGGACAAGCTAACAAAATAGGTAGTCTTAGATAAGAGTCTAGTGCAAGGCTACATACATTCAAATGAAAATATTTATGGGAGTCCGCACTGAAGTTCTTTTCCTTGAATGGCCCAGACTAGCAGGTAGGAATGTCCAGGAAAATCGACAGAGGTTTTGCAGGAGGAAGTTCTTAAATTTCCAGAGGCTGGGAGGGAGCTTCAGGAGTGGAGTACTGGGGGAGAGAGTAAAAAAAACTTAAGAGTTTAGGTGATTAAAAATAAGAGAAGATAAGCAGGTAGAGTAGAAGGAGTTAGCGGAGGTAAGTGAGAGTTGTCAGCAGAGGAGGAGATTGAAAGACGTAACTTGAAATATGAAAGATAAATTGAGGGAGAGTTGGAGTAAAGAGGAAGAATGGGAGAGAGAGTAAGAGAAGGAAAAAAAACAGCAAGGTAAGGTTATAGGAGACTGCAGGAGTAGGCAAGGAGGAATGCAGTTATCCTAGTCTTAGTTCAGTAATGACAAGTCACACAATCCTAAGTCAAAATGCATTAACCAGCTCAAATGTTGAGTAGGAGGAATACATCAGATTCAGGCAAACAATGTAAGCAGTAGTATGTAGCATATAACTATAAGACTGCATAAATTGTCTAGATACTATTTAAAGATACATCATGAACTATATATAAATGGACAGCATCAATTCAGACAAGACAATACATGTAAAGTGAAGAGATAAGTCATAGCATTTAACTAAAAACAGTATAACTATGTCTAGGCACTATATTAAGTTAGCATTTAATTATAAAACTGTAAAACTATGTCTAGGCACTATATTAAGTTATACCAATAAAATCAGGTAGAGCCAACAAAAGAAAGCACAGTTTTCAGATGTTAGTAAATAAGGATGAAAGAAAGATATGTCAACATACAGCAATTCGGGTAAAGCAGATAACATCAATGCAATACCTAGTAAGTTTGATACTAAAAGTGGGGCTTATATGGTGCCGAAGCCCTAATGGGATTAATATAGAAAATACCAGGCAAGTATACTACACTGTTTGGATGGCGCTCTTACACAGGCCACCTTTTGATATTCATTAGTGAATCGTTTAATATTCATTAGCGAATCTAAAGCTAGATACTGTATCCAACTGTGGCTTCTGATAAGGGAGAGAAAGCGGGCTCATATTCTTTAGTCATTAAACGCCCATTGTGTAGTGTACTGAGCATTTGGAGAGCTAAAACAACAGTAAGCGTTGAAATTTAATAATCGCTCAACCGCTCACCAGAAAATAATGACTCTGTGGTACAAGGAAAGCAGGCACTGGTTCCTGTTCTATCAGTGCCAGTAATTGGCATTCTTTAGTAAGAGGAGAGTGGAGACCTGCATAAACGCAGGGATGTAAACCCACTCAGCATTTGGCGATATGACTGGCCCCATGGAAAAGGGATGGCAGGCTTATGTCAATTTTTCTATCAACGCCTGTGAGGTGGCGTTTGTAGGAGGAGAAAGCAGGCTTAGGTTTACAATGCCTGTGGGGTGGCGTTGTTATGCTGACTAAAGCACATCCGTTCAATTTAAGGCTTAAAATAGGATGGCATTCTAAGTAAAAAAAAAAAAAAGGCTTGTGAGGTGGCGTTCTTATAAGAAAAGGGAAGGCTGACTCAAGAACATCCATTCTATTAAATGCCTAACCAGGAAGGCATTCTCAGTGAAGAAAGAAGAAAAGTAGGCTTAGGAGTGCTATCTTTCGACGCCTGTAGGGAAGGCGTTCTTAGTAAAAGAGAAAGCAGGCTTAGGTTTACAGTGCCTGTGAGGAGGCGTTGTTATATTTATAAAAGCACATCCGTTTAACACAAATAGTATCGGAACAGCAAAAATCCTGACTGAACATTTGGCGACGAGTTTAGCAGAAAAAACAATTAAGCAAAGAGCTGTCCCAGTAGCAAAAAGCTACACCCATTCTCTATTCAGGTACTTACAACCGTTTAGCACAAAACATTACCAGAGCAGCATAAAATCATGAGAGTATGCATTTAGTGACATGTTTAGCTGTAAAAACAGTTAAAACAAAGATCTGTATCAGTATTAAATAAATACACTCTCTCTCTGTTCAGGTACCTACCGGGAGGTGAGCGAAGCAGCACTATCGCACAACCAGCTCAGGAAGAGAAGCGAAGAGGTGACTCCTAACCAGGAGTTATGAAAAAGGGTGCCAAAGTTACCTGGTGTCTATTAGTAAACTAGGGGGAGATGGGTTACTGAGGGGGAGGGGAATAAGGACAGAGGGGCGGGATAGGATAGAGAGGGTGAAATTGGATGGCAGGGAGCCAAGTATAGGTGAGCAGCAGAGTGAGAGAGACCAGCTGAAAAAGTATCGGCCACTACTGTTCACAGTGAAGGTAAGTAGGTTATTTGGTAGAAAACTATGTAAAGTGTTACCTTTATGTAAGAGCAAAGAAAAAACAAATATAGGGGAGCTTTGTTCCTTAGTTAGTGTAAGGTTGGGGGGGGGGGGGTTAAATCAGGGTTTAGAGAGAGTGGATTGGGATTTGGGAGGCTTTACGTTATAGGCAGAATAGAGGTAATGTTGGACATAGGGGTTTAAAAAATGATACAAGCTATAGGATGAATGAATACTAGAGGAGAAAGGAAGGATAGCAGTTAGGTAAAATAATTAAATAGGAAAGGCTTCAGATAAGACTCGTTTAGAATTAAACTACCTAGATTTCAGGGACTAGAGATCTGGGAATACAGGTGGGAGGGGGGTAGTAGTGGTCTGCGGTAGGCTGCTGATTCACACACACGGAAGGACAAGCTAACAAAATAGGTAGTCTTAGATAAGAGTCTAGTGCAAGGCTACATACATTCAAATGAAAATATATACGGGAGTCCGCACTGAAGTTCTTTTCCTTGAATGGCCCAGACTAGCAGGTAGGAATGTCCAGGAAGATAGACAGAGGTTTTTCAGGAGGAAGCTCTTAAATTTCCAGAGGCTGGGAGGGAGCTTCAGGAGTGGAGTAATTCAAATGAAAATATTTATGGGAGTCCACACTGAAGTTCTTTTCCTCGAATGGCCCGGACTAGCAGGTAGGAATGTCCAGGAAAATTGACAGAGGTTTTGCAGGAGGAAGTTCTTAAATTTCCAGAGGCTGGGAGGGAGCTTTAGGAGTGGAGTACAGGAGGTGAGCGAAGCAGCACTACTGCATAACCGACTCAGGAAGAGAAGCGAAGAGGTGACTCCTAACCGGGAATTATGAAAAAAATATTAATAACTAATAACTTATTTTTCAGACAAGGAAAATGTTGAGTTACAAGTATGTTGTACCTTTAAGAAGCATTTCCAAGATCTGTGTATGCATGTAAATACCAAGCACGTTAGCTTCAGTGTCATTTTGAAAGTGCAGACAGATGTCAACATCTATTTGCATGATAGCTAGTTTGTTTATAAGTTAGTTACTTATTTAAGATGTGTTTGTATATAATAAAGCTGCTTGAAAAATAACTCTTGATGTTCATCTGTTGTATTCTGACCAGATGAGCGACACAGTTGATGCACAATTAGTTGAGAAACAGAGTAAAATGGTATTAACAGTCTGTATTAGTTGACTCAAAACTCTGAAATACCATCTGCAGGACTTAAAGCACAACTGCATCAAGGTAAACCCTGACGTCGTTTGGCATTAGAAACACAAAATGGCTAATACTTCTCAAATCATCTAACATTTGCATATTTTTAAGAGTACATTAATGATTATATAAAAAAAAGTCTAGCTGTAAATCTAAGACTAGTGTACATAAACTGTTGTATGCAACTGAGGCAGGTCAGGCAGCTGCATTACATAGTACTGATGCCTACACAATACTCCTAATAGAGCTTAATGTCTTGTTCTGAGTTAATTACAAAAAAACTGTAAAGGTCTCAGTTATGCTGGGTATCTGGTAAAAAGACCATTGAAATTAAATTGCCATATAAACAGTTGGAGAATGACTGTGTAGGAAACAGAACAGTAGAGCCAACCAGTCATTTGTAGAAATAAAAGGTATAGTCTCGTATCAGAATATTCAGATAAGATGTCAAAGTTAGCAAGAATGTATAACAGTTATACCTGTCTGTTCAGTACTAGGTCATCAGTTAGATAACAAGCAACATCAACATAACGACATGAAAATACCAAAGTATTTTATATATCTAGTGTGCTCTTGTAGGTTAAGTAACAGTGTTTGTCTGCCACAGAACACTCAAAATGCTTTAATTCCAGAATATTGCTACAGTGTTAGCATTAACAGTGTCTGTAATAGATTAAGCCATCAAATTAGAGAACATAACGCTAGCCATTGTATGTCTGCATGATCTACAGCCAAAGGGGAGTACTAGGTAAATGCAGATGGGTAGAAATGTGTTGCAGGTAAAGCGCTGTGTCACTAGAAATGCAGCAGTATTATTCAGTTGTCAGAACAAGTGTGTGTCAATACAGCTGCAATACAGAAAAAAATAATTAAAAACACTAAACATCATAGTGAGTCACTCCTTACCCTTGTGCTTTCTTGTATAATGTGTTTTGTATTTGGGTGGCTGAAGCAAATGCTGCCCACACCAAAGGTGGTTAGAAGGCTTTCCCTAGTACTTGAGCTGTCCCCTCTCAGGTAGTAGAGGAGGAAGCCAGGCAGTTTTAGTGTACATTAGAAGTGTTTGTAGGGCATGTCTAGTTTGCCACCGAGAAGAAAGAATACCCGTTTTTTAACCAGGTAGGCCCACTGAACAAACCATTTCCTTTTCTGGGTGATCTTGGGGCATTGTCTGGTAAAGTAAGTTGTTGAAAGTCACAGTAGGCTGATGAGGGCTGAGGGAATCCAACCCTGTATTACAGGAACTGCAGCTCATGACCTTGACTGTCTGTGGCTAACAAATCTAGAGGAAAATGGTATGATGTTCTTCATCTCACATTGCTGCAGTCATAACCTGTGGGTAGTCCGCTGTCCTCGGTCGGCCCGAATACCAAAGTGTTAGGCTGGCGTCTGTCATGGTCGCTCAGATCTGACGTCAGTACGCCATGGTATTAAAGCGCATGACCGACGTCATATCCTCAGTCTTTTTTGCCGCATGGTCCGAAGCAGAAGCAGCGTTTGCAAGTGCCGTTCGGCGTTCTGAAATTTTCGTATTCTGAGTTTCAGACCGAAAACCAAGTTGGGCTAAGTACCCCGTTGGGGAATATTTTTGTTTTTTCTTGCCTCAGTTAATTCCGGATGTCAGAAAAAGTGAATAATTGTATTTCTTGTGGGAAACAGATACCGCATAGGGATTACCACTCTCTCTGTATTCCTTGTTTGGGGCCTGAGCACGACGTAGTCGGGTGTCGCTTTTGTGCTAGATTTAATAAGCGCACCATTAAATGTAGGTTAGATTGCGCTAGACTTGTCTTCGGTAAGCGGTGTAATTACAATATGCCGTCGGATCCTCCGACTACCGCAAGGAAAACCGTTAAAATCCAAGCAGGATGAGTCGTCCGTTCCAGACGCCGGTTCTTTAGAAACTACGGTGGAATCTGTGGATCCAGCCGAGGTTTCAGCTGAGTCTCAGGGGGAGCCGTTAATTTTGCAGGATGTGGCCTCTCAGGAGTCGGGTCAGGCTGAGGGGGCCTCTCAGGTTGCTGTACTCCCTTCTTTGCATAAGGTGGTTAGGCCTTCCCCTTCTGTCTCCAAGGTACCCTCCAAGGGCAGGCCTGGTTTGTCTTCCTCTGGTGTCAGTCCTAGTTCTGCAGGTTCTGTACCTAAAAAACACATGCTAAAAATGGTTTGATTTCCTTAATCAGGGGTTCTATGCCCCCACCAGATAAGAGGCCTAGGGTGGAGCCAGAGGTGGAAGGTTTGGAACATTTTTCAGATTTAGAGTCTTCGGCTGAAGACATTCAGGATTTTCCTCCTTATTCTGATTCAGACGCAGAGGATTCCAGTCCTTCTGCTTCTCCTCCAGAGGATTTTTCTTTTTCAGAAACCCTGCATTCTATGAGGGAGCATTTTAAATGGGAAGGTCAGGATTTCTCATATTCCCGAAAGAGGCTTAGGGAATTTTTGTTTTTACCACCACATCGGCCCTTGGCTATACCTCCTGTTTTGGATGTTGTTCAGGATGTTTTCTCTGAGGCTTTCCTTAATCCAGACTCTTTGCCTCCTGCGCCAGTTAAACCAGATAGGTATTACAGAGTGCCTGAGGCTCATAAATATCTGTATAAGAGCCCAAGGGCTGACCCAGAAACTATTAGCCAGGGACCTAAGGGTGTCAGGGCTTCTGTTGTAAAGAATCCAGTTCCTATGGATAAAGATTCTAGAGCTTTGGATAGGTGGGGTAAAAAAGTGTATACCTCTTCCACTCTAGCAATGAGGGCTTTGAATTGCCAGTTTCATATGTTGAAGTACCAGAATTTTCTCCTTACTCAGTTAAAATCTAAGGTAGATGCTTTGGCAGAGGGCATAGAGTGTAAGGAATTACAGGATTTGGTTCATGCCTCTGATCAGGTGGGTAAGCATTCTTTGCAGTGTGGTTTCGATGCTTTACAGGCTTCTTCCAGGGTGGCTGCCACTGGATCAGTTATTCATAGGCACGCCTGGCTTAAGGATCAGAACTTGTCAGAGCATGTTAAAGTTCGAATTTTGGATGCTCCTCTGCAGTCTGAAGTTTTGTTTGGTTCTCCTGTGGAGTCTGTCTTAAAGAAAATGGAAGACAAAGCTAAGTCTATGCAGACTGTTAAGGAATTTTTACAGGTGCAGCCCCCTAAGTTTAGCAGAAATTGGCCTACTAAGGGATGGGCTTACCCTTCTTCTGATTTACAGTCTAGGGGCAGATCTAGACGTGGTAGGGGCAGAGCTCAGGGTTCTTTCAGGCCTAGAACGTGGAGTTCCCCTGCACAATCTACAGGTGAGGGCAGGGGCCAGTCCTTTCGTAAACAGACCCAGTGACCTGCATCTTCAGCTGCCAGATCCTTCCTGTCTGGCAGCTCCTCTGGGAGGAAAGTTGGCACTCTTCAGGCAAAACTGGCTTTTAGTCACCCAGGACAAATGGGTGTTGGACATTATAGACCGAGGCTACAAGTTTTATTTCCACACATTGCCTCCTTTCAAAGGCATGCCAGACGTTCCTCCTCAGCAAAGGGTGGAGGCTCACAAACAGATTACTTTACTTCTTCAAATGTGGGCTATACAGCAGGTCCCTCTGTCAGAAGTGGGCCTAGGATTTTATTCTCGCCTGTTTCTTGTACCAAAGAAAGGAAACACTTGGAGGCCAATTTTGGATTTATCTATCCTCAACACATACCTGGACATTCCAAAATTCAAAATGTTGACTTTGCAACAACTTCTGCCTCTGTTGGGCAAAGATCACTGGATGGTAACTCTGGATCTCAAAGAGGCTTATCTTCTTATTCCTATCAGGCCCAGTTGCAGGAGATTCCTGCGTTTTCGGGCTGGGACTTTACATTATCAGTTCTCTGCATTGCCCTTTGGCTTATCTACTGCATCCAGGGTGTTCACAAAGGTTCTGGCTCCGGTGATAGCCTTCTTCAGGTTAAGAGGAATACAAATTTATCCTTATTTGGACGACTGCCTGATTCTTGCTCAAGACAAAAACAAGCTACTTCACCATCTACAGTATGTTATGGCAGTGTTAAGGTGCCTAGGGTATTCTGTGAACGAAACAAAGTCCAGTCTAGTACCCTCTCAGGAAATGTGCTTTCTGGGTGTGAGACTGAATACAGCCTCCCAGATGGCTTTTTTGACCCCGGACAAGCAAAGAAATCTTTCGCTTTACTTCCAACAATTGTCTCTACGGTCCAGGCTGACTGCAAGGACAGTCCTTCAAGCCTTGGGGTTCATGGCATCTTGTATTCTGGTGCTTCCCAATGCCAAACTGCATATGAGGAAGCTACAGTGGTATCTCAAAAGTGTATGGACGCAACACTGCCACGATCTGGACACTGTCATTCAGATAATACCTTGCATTCAAAAGGAATTTTTGTGGTGGGCTCAGGAATGTCACCTAAACAAGGGACTCTGTGACCCGACCAGAGGCGAGTCAGATCTTAACGACAAATGCCTCAGACAAGGCTTGGGGAGCACACCTCAATGGAAAATGGGTTCAAGACACGTGGCCTGCCAGACTTCAACATTTACATATCAACTTGAAGGAGATGTTAGCAGTCCAATTTGCATTGCTGGCTTTCAAGGATCTACTTCACCCAGGACAAGTGTTGATTCAAACAGACAACACAACGGTCATGTGGTACATCAACAAGCAAGGGGCAACCCATTCGTACCCTCTTTGCAGGCAAGCTATGATTTTGTGGGAGACTGCTCTGTTTGCACCTCACTCTTCAGGCAAGGTTTCTGCCAGGAGCACAGAACTCCTTAGCAGATGTTTTGAGCAGACAGATGGTGGATCCCCACGAGTGGAAATTGGATCCTCATGTATTTCGACAGTTGAAAGTGATATGGGGGACTCCAGACATAGATCTGTTCGCTTCTCCACTAAATTTCCAGTTGCCAAAGTTTTGCACAAAGATGTTTCATCCAAAAGCTTGGAAAGTGGATGCTCTATCATTCAGTTGGAACAATCTTCACGTCTATGCCTTTCCTCCTCTGCCTCTCCTTCCCAAGGTGCTCTTGAAGGTCAGACAGGACAAGCCCTCCATGATTCTAATAGCTCCAGATTGGCCACGGCAGCACTGGTACCCTCTGCTGAGGAGTTTAGTACGGGAGCCTCCTTGGCCTTTGCCATCAATTCCACACCTTTTGTCTCAGGCAGGCAATCATTTCCTCAATGTCAGGATACAGTCCCTGCATCTGACAGCCTGGCATATTCTGTTCTAGACCCTGGAGGGTCGCAGCTTCCTCAACAAGTTTTGAATGTCATTTTGGAGGCCAGAAGGCCTAGTACAAGGAAAGTTTATGCTGATAAATGGAGGAGATTTTTATTTGGAGCAGAGCAAAGAGCTTTGATGTTTCCAGGCCTAATTTGAGTGTTTCACTTCAATATCTTACAGAATTATTAGACAAGGGTTTGTCTTTCTCCTCTGTAAAAGTTCATGCTGCAGCCATTTCTGCTCACTATGACTGTGACCCACCATTATTCTCTCATCCTTTGTTTAAGCAATTCCTTAGAGGGGCAAAGAACATAAGACCCCACGAGAGCTCCTACTCCTTCTTGGGATCTCAATTTTGTGTTGGAAAAACTTACTTTACCTCCTTTTGAACCTGCAGCTACATCTGAGTTGAAGTTTTTGTCTTGGAAGACTGCTTTTTTGTTGGCCATTACGTCTGCTAGAAGGGTATCTGAATTACAGGCTCTAATGGCAGTCGAACCCTTCCTGATTTTTCATAAGGATAGGGTATCTCTGCGTACTAACCCTACTTTTATGCCTAAAGTGGTTTCAAATGTGACCTTGAACCAATCTATTCATTTGCCTACTTTTTATGCTGATCCCCAAAATAAAGGGGAGAAAATTTTGCACACTTTGGATATTCACAGGCAGTTGTGTTATTATTTGAGCAGAACTAAAGGGTTCAGACAGTCTCAACAGTTATTTGTTTCTTTTGCTTTGGGCTCTCAGGGGAAACCTGTTTCAAAACAAACTATTTCTAAGTGGATTGGCCATTGTATTGCTTTTTGTTATTCTCATCATGGTAAGGAGATTCCGTCTGGAATCGGACCTCATTCTACTAGGGCTACTGCCACTTCTACTGCTTTTTTAAGGGGTGTAGCTACTAAAGATATTTTGGAAGCAGCTACTTGGAGTTCAGTGCACACTTTTTCTAAACATTACCATCTCCCTCTTTATTCCAAATCTAGGGCTGGGTTTGCCACTGCAGTCTTACAGGGCATGTTAGCAGCTCCCAATGCTTTATGATTTTGCCAACCTCCCTTTACCTTTGCTTTGGGATTCTACCCACAGGTTATGACTGCAGCAATGTGAGATGAAGAACATAGTACAGTTTTGTACCTACCATAAATGTAGATGTTCGAAGATCCACATTGCTGCAGTCCAATTTACCCTCCCTCCTTCCCCTCTGTAGTTTGGAGTGGTTGTATGGTTTGGGTTGTAAATATTGTTGTACATGGGTTTTGGAGGTTTTTCTGTTTTTGGCTATGGCCTTTCTTTTTAGGGCCTTCTGACATCTGGGGCAAGAAAGACTGAGGATATGACGTCGGTCATGCGCTTTAATACCATGGCGTACTGACGTCAGATCTGAGCTACCATGACCGACGCCAGCCTAACACTTTGGTATTCGGGCCGACCGAGGACAGCGGACTACCCACAGGTTATGACTGCAGCAATGTGGATCTTCGAACATCTACATTTATGGTAGGTACAAAACTGTACTTTTTAATTAATGAGCCATTCCATGAGTGGTAGATCTGTTTTCTATGCCACTACGTTTAGATGAGTTTGTTTCAAGATGTCTGAGGAAGGCAGAGTGGCACTACTGAGCTTCATTATTCACTGGAACTTTGGACCACATAGTTTATTTCTCAGGGCTGCTAGTGAAGAAGTACTAAGCGTGGCAGATTCATTTAATCCTTTAGGAGCTTGGAATTGAGTTGGATCCATCTTGGAAAATCTCTTAGTAGACTTCAGGGTTATTAACTTTATCCCACAACTAGTATGATTTTGTTTTAACAAAAATTTTGAATTCCTTATTTGATTGTAGACTTGAATCATATTGATCATTTGTTTTTGTTTATAGTTTGTTGCACATTGACTAGTGAATTTGTTCTTTGATTAAAACTGTTTTGTTTCAGGGAACTTTTGATAATTGGAGGTGTGGCTGCCAAGGATCAGCTCTCAGTATTGGAATCCGGAGTAAGTTACCATTTTTATTTATATTTGGAGTGAAGTTTAACTTACGAGTTGTATTGAAATGTGTGGATGAATTTGTAAATGTAGGGATATCACCATATTGATGACACTTGTAAGACATATATTGGTTGTATAATTTAAGTAATTCCACTTTTGCAGTAATGACGTACAACGTGTAATCTTAAATTAAGAGCAGATTGTAATTGTTGAGAAGGTAGGATGTCAGTCTAAGATCTGCTTTTAATGGCCATCTGGATCCAGATTTCTTCACTGTTCAGATTTCTTTTACCCAGCTGTTTCCGTGAATCCTACACATTGTGAGCACTGCAGTGATTAACTGGCTATTGGAGAGATTTGGCTGTTTATGGGGTAACAAGTCTTTGGTTCATGGGTTTTCACTAGGTTAATTACCATCAGGGTCTTTGTCTGGCTGTGCAACCCAACCCAGGTTAATCTTAGTGTACCTTGGGCATCTCTTTGGGGTATGTTAGCAAGGGTGTAGCTAAGGGTTATGTTGGGAGTCATGTTGGGGATTTTACTTTGTCTACCTCTATCCACCAGAGACATGGGTGCCAGACCATACCGGGGTGAATTTGCCTTTTCCAATCCAGTGATCAAGGTTTTGTTTGAATAGGGTCATGGATAAATTCTGCATCCCATGGATGGGGAACCTTAACCATCTTTGAAGCAGAGATGGGGAGCCTGTTCCGTAGCGCTGGGATCCTTTGAGACGTAGCAGCCTCTCGGCCAAGTTGTATTTATAAACAAAGAAAATGGAAAAAGTGCCAAAAGTAAACTGATAACCAAAAATAAGGCACTGGAAGGCTCACCAGAATAAAATCCACTGTTTTATTGATTGCACACGATATTAAAAAAAGTGAAAGCGCATCCAGAACACATTAACTGTATCACCTCGTTTTTGTCACAAAAAACGTCTTCAGATGAGCATACCAACTTCTGAAACCCTTTTATATACAGAAACATCCTCAGTTAATCAATTAACAAACTGTTATACTTTTAAAACACAGTGCAAGAAAACTGTGTACACAAACAATGAAACACTAAGTACAGAAGTGCATAGAAAATCATTTGTTGGTCAAGCAGGAATCTTGTAAAAAACATACATTATTTACAATTTGTAAAAACTTGTAAACAAAAAATAAATGTTTAAAAATGTAAAACCCTTGTAAAACCACATTTAAAGCACTGTTGTGTAGGTCATACAAAATGTTAAACACCACCATCTGCTGGACAGTCACATGATTCAAAGTTTAGCTAACTTAAGCTTTAAGACTGGCTTCAATGAAACCATCTCATTCAAACCAGGATACCTAGTAGCTTCAAGAACTAGTTGCCGGTACAGTTCCCTGTATTCTAGGCGTTTTTCCTGAGGCCACCCCTAGGGTCATTGGGCAATATTTCTATTGCATAAAAATAAAAATCAGCTCCTGCACAGTTCAGAGTATGTTTATACAGAGAATTGTTACTGTTCATCTTTTTTATATCGTACCTGTGTTCATACAGTCTTGACTTTAATTTTCTCACAGTTTTGCCTATGTAGAATGCTTCACATTTGCCACACAAGGCTAAATAAGTAATACCATTAGTATTGCAATTAGCAAAACCATTTTTCTTAAGTCTGTCTCTACTTTTCAGATGAACCATCTGTCCAACTTTGACATAAGGGCATTGGGGACAACAGCCACACCTGTGTGTGCCCCTTTTGTTAGGAAGGTAAACACCTGTCCTAGGGGTACCATTCTCCAAAATGTTTTTAATACAGCGCCCCTTTCTGTAAATGCACTGAAAAGGCTTATCAAATATATACTGTAGGTCTGATGTACTAGCAAATCTGTTCCATTCTCTTTCTATAATGTTTCTGGCCATCCCAGCATCCCTGTTATAAGTAACAACCAAAGCACTGTTGTACCCATTATCACCTGACCTCTCCGATGTTTGAATATTTTCAAGGTCCTGATTGTCGCTCCTGAAAATGGGGGCAAACCTAGATTTTCTTGCTTCCAAAACTTCATTATATACTTCTGCTAGAAGCTTTTCTGGGTACCCCCTAGCTCTGAACAAATCCATAAGATAAGCAGTTTCATTAATAAAATCATTGTCATCTGAGGTCATTCTGGATATTCAAACAAACTGACCCTTTACTACCCCTTTCTTCTGGTGATGCAGGTGTACACTGGTATAATATAGGTAAGAGTTTGAAAATGTTGCTTTCCTGTAAACTCTAGATGTTAAGTTGTCTATCTCGCCTTCATTCTTGCTGGATGGGTTCGGAGCCGACCTCGGCTCCGACTAGGCCACTCTAAAGCTCGAGAGTTGGTTCCACCGGCTCGAGGCCCCTCTTATATCCCACAATGCTAGGCGTGAATTATCCCAGATCTCGTTTGCCGCTACAGCGATCGAGGTGTTGTTTTTTTCTACCGGCTCATGTCAGTGGTATTAAAGCAGGTTTAATAACTTTTAAACCCCTTTTTAGCTTAGCCCTTTCTTCTTTAGTTATAGTGTAGTGGATATTATCCTTCCTACCCTTATCCAGCCCCTTTCCCACAAGAGCTGTTAAGTTCTTTCCTTAGGCCTTCGGGCCCTCATCCCTAATAGTGGTGTGTATGTGTTTTTAGGGACTTATTTTTATAAACTAACTAATTTCTTTAGCTTTTAGTTTAAATTATCTTTTCTGATAGTGTAATCGGTGTGTGTGTGTTTTGTGTGGTGATTACACTTCGGCTCCTTGAAAATGTCCAAGGATTCAAAGGTCTCAGGCTTCAAGAAGTGTGACTCGTGCTGTCAGAAAATGTCTCTGACAGACGGTCACACTTCTTGTGTGTACTGCCTGGGACCTTTACACCTGCAGGACTCTTGTGCTGTATGCCATGGCTTCAGCCCCAGAGTCCTGCAGGAAAGAAAGAACAAACTCATTCTAAGGGGTTTGCTCAAGCCTGAAGGTTCCCTAACTGCTTCTTCGGGAAAACCTTCCAAGGCTTCTAAGACCTCGACTCCAGTGTCTGAGTCGAGGCCTAAGGCTTCGAAGCCTACTGCTACATCGGCTCCGGCTGGAGCCGATGATTCTTTGACTACAGTTTCTGTGGTTCCCTCGGCTCCGGCTGGAGCTGAGGTGTTGGAGATTCCTGGGTCGGCTCCGATCAGACCATCGGAGCAGACATCTAGAAAGAGGTCGAGGTCACCATCCCTTGGCTCCGTTCATTCGGCTCCAGCGTCTCCCTTGCTGTCTGAACGGAGCCACAGATCTCACTCCTCTAGGTCATCGAGGCTCTCGGATCATGACCTCCAGAGGGTAGTGAGTCGACTTCTAAAGTCCGAGGCACTGGCCCAAATGCTTCAGAGCCCGACTCATCAGTCGATGCCTCTACCTATTCCTCTAAATATTCCTCCTCAGACTCCTTTGAGCTCGGAGCCGGGGCGCCTCGGAACCAAGACTGTGGTAGCGTCGGAGCCGATACATTTGTCTTCGGCTCCGTCGGCTCCGATTTCTTCTTTTGAGGAATCTCGGCGCCGGACTTCCCTCGTCGGCTCCGAGGGGGTGAGTGGCATCGGACCCTTGTCCGACCCCCCTCTCCCTCTCGGTGCTTCGGCGCTGGTGAGTTCAGCTCCGACATCGGCCTCGGAGCCATCTCTGTCGGTGCCGAGGGAGGTTCTCAGCTTCTCGGAGCGGGGACCTCTGGCTCTGCCTGACAGGGGTGCATTCGAGGTCATGCGGAGTGTGTTGGAACCTGGTTCAACTCCACAGTCGGCCTCGTCCGCCCCTCCCTCTTCGGTGCCTCAGGTGATGTCTACTCTCTCCCTCATCCCTGACCGCAGAGAGCCAACTCTTCAAGAATCCCCTGTGGGGATTTCATCCTCTTCCGAGGCCTCTCCTGATTTGGCAGGGGAGCCCCCTAGGAAGAGAAAGTGTAAGAGGAAACAGACTCACCTGAGTCTGTCACCTCTGACACAGATTTAGAGGATTCCGAGGGTTCCCCCCGTTCCCCTTCTGAAGATGTCTCCTTTGCAGACATTCTAGAGATCCTTAAGCAGAGGGGAAATTGGCCAGCCCTTAACCCTTCGGAGGATGAATGTGTATCTTGAGGCGTTTGGCTCTCGCCCTTCCACCTCCTGGGTGTCCCCCCCCCTTTGACCCCCTCATGCAGGTGGTAGCAAAGAAAGCCTGGACGGCTCCTGACTCAGTGGACCCTACCCCCAGGAGACCTTCTAAGTTTATAACAGCACCCACTGATAAACAATTTCTGACCAAAGGAGTTACTGTGGATACTATGGTGGTAGCTGCTGCCACCAAGAAGGAACTAGCTGATCCTTCAGTGCCTGTCCATCCCCCTAACAAGGAATTTAGGTCTATGGATAGGTACGGGAAGCGGATGTTTTCGTCAGCGACCTTTGCAATGCGTTCGCTGAACTACTTGTGCCATTTCACTCGTCTCCAGAGGGATTTGATCAAGGAAGCGAGTGAGATGTTGAAGGATCCTACAGCTGCAGGTTTTCAAGACAAGATGAACGCCCAGCTGACTACCCTGAATTCTATAGCTAACTCCTCCATGCGCCTCCTCTCATATGCGGCTGATGGAGCGAGTAGAGCCGCAGGGACAGGTGTAGCCTTACGCCGGCATGCCTGGATGCGACTATGCAATTTCGCGGACCCCTTTAAAATGTCTTTCACTAATTCCCCGTTTGATGGATCATCTCTCTTTGGTCCTCAAGTGAAAGAAACCTTGACTAGGTGCGAGACGGATGGCAAAACTCTATCTGCCGTCGGAGTCCGTTTTTCTACTCCTTCTAGACCTTACCCCAAAGGCCAGAAAAGTGGGAAAATGTGGTTCCGTAAACAATCTCAAGGGAATTTGCCTAACGCACAAAGTCGGTTCCCCTCCAGAGGCAGAGGAGGGAACAATAATGGTAGACGTCGCCCTAGAGGCAGAGGGGGCCCGCAGAACCAGGGCAATCGAGAAACCTTTTCCGATAAGCCCTTTCAGCATCCCTGAGGTGTTGCCCGACTGTCCACCTTCGGAGGCAGTCGGGGGAAGGTTGTCACTGTACCCAGAAGCCTGGCTATCCCTAACACAAGACAAGTGGGTACAGTCCATCATTTCCGAAGGCTATTCCATTCCCTTCGTTTGCATTCCAAAACAATCAAAAAAATCCCTTCCAGATGTTCCACCCGCTCAAAGGGATCTTGCTGCTTTAGAAATTTCAAAGCTGCTTGCAAAAAGAGCAATTCAGCCAGTTCCAGCAGACCAGCAAGGATCCGGAATCTACTCCAGGTTCTTTTTAGTTCCAAAGAAAACAGAGGACTGGAGGCCAATTTTGGATCTCAGTATCTTGAACAAGTCGGTCAAGAAAACAAGATTTCGGATGGTCACGCTACAGTCCATCCTTCCCCTATTGGGAAAGGAAAACTGGATGTGCTCTATAGACCTTCAGGATGCGTACTATCATATAAAAATGAACAGACGCTCCAGAAGATTCCTCCGCTTCAGGCTGGGAACCAGTCATTTTCAATTCAGGGCCCTGCCTTTTGGTCTCACCACTGCCCCCCGGGTGTTTACCAAATGCATGGCAGTGGTAGCTTCTCACCTGAGACGTCAAGGATTCCAGGTGTTTCCATATTTGGACGACTGGCTCCTCACAGCTCCCACCAAGCATCTTCTTCTACTGGCCAGGGACTACACCTTTCACATTTGTCAAAACTTAGGCATTTCAATAAATTGCGAAAAGTCTGTTTTGTCGCCTTGTCGTACTATTACCTTCATAGGCGCAAATCTAGACACAGTCAACATGTCTGCGAGACTAACAGATCAGAGAATAGTAGACATACACAAACTGGTCTCGCTCCTCTTCAGCAGCAACAGAGTCAAAGCCAGGTTAGTTCTGAAAGTATTGGGGATTATGGCGGCTGCCATTCCTCTACTTCCATTAGACAGATTCCACATGAGAATCCTTCAATGGATGCTCTTCACACAATGGTCATACCAGCAACTTCCAATGTCCCACACCATTATGATTACGCAAAAATGCAAGAATCATCTTCAGTGGTGGATGTCTTCCCCCCAGCTCTTCTTGGGAAGACCCTTTGTTCCTTCCCCTCCGGTTGCTACTCTGACAACGGATGCCTCCCTGATCGGGTGGGGGGGGCATTGTCAGGGCAGAACTGTCCAGGGCACATGGCAACCAGACGAATGCCACTTGCACATAAATGTTCTAGAGATGAGAGCAGTGCTTTTAGCGTTGCAAGCCCTTCAAGACTCTCTTCCCGTGGGAACGATAGCAATCCAGACGGACAATATGTCTGTAGTGTGGTATATCAACAAACAAGGCGGAACCAGGTCCTATCCCCTATGTCGAGAAGCACTCAGACTGTGGCAATGGGCGATTTCTTCTTAGCGGTTTCTGATAGCAACGCACATCCCCGGGAAGTCCAATCAAATTGCGGACAAGTTGAGCAGAGCTATTCTCATGCCTCACGAGTGGTCTCTGAAAGACTCTGTTGTGAGAGAAATTTTTCTCAAGTGGGGTCAGCCTTGCTGCGATCTTTTTGCTACTCCCCAAAACAGCAAGTGCAGAGATTATTTCACCCTATTCCCGTTACCAGGCCAGCCCAGCAGAGACGCTCTAGTCCAAGTTTGGCCCTGGGGACTTCTGTATGCATTTCCTCCCTTCCCACTAATCTCTCAAGTGATACAGAAAGCTATCGCTCAGAAGGCCTCATTGATCCTCATTGCTCCTTACTGGCCTCGACAAGTTTGGTTCCCCTTTCTGCATCAATCTCTGTTGGAGCAACCTTGGCATCTGGACCTAGTTCCAGATCTTTTGATCCATCAATCGGGTCAGTTGCATCGCTCCCTTCCCTCTCTGAACCTCACTGCTTGGTTCCTCCTGTTCCAACCTTAGCCAGACTTTCTCAAATATCTCACTCTGTTCGAGATATTTTAATAGCTTCCCATAAATCTTCAACTCGAAAGATTTATCTGAGTAAATGGAAACGTTTCGCCTATTGGGCTCAAGGAAGGGACTTAGATCCTTTCACTGCTCCCATCCATATGGTTCTTGATTTTCTAGCTGAACTCTTTCATGCAGGTTCATCTCTCTTAAAGTTCAATTGGCAGCTATATCTAACTTTCATGTGGGCATTTCAGAGTCTGCCATAATGTCCCACAAGCTTTGCAAAGCCTTTTTGAAGGGAGTTTTTCTACTCAGACCTCCTATAAGAAATCCTCCTCCTCCTTGGGACCTTAATTTAGTTCTCAGTTCTTTGATTCTCCCCCGTTTCGAACCTGCAGCTTCCTGTTCTTTAAATTTGCTATCATGGAAGACTCTCTTTCTGGTAGCTATTACTTCAGCTAGAAGAGTTTCAGAACTTCAGGCACTCAGCTGTCGACCACCGTATCTGTTGTTCCACAAAGACAGGGTATCCTTACGAACCAACCTGTCCTTTTTACCTAAGGTAGCCTCTGCTTCTAACCTAAATCAAAGCATTGACCTTCCTGTGTTCTTTCCAGAATATTCTAATAGGTCTGAACAAAAATTACATTGGCTTGATGTTCATAGTCAGTTAAGGTACTATTTGGGTAGAACCAAACAATTCAGAAAATCTGACCAGCTGTTTGTCTCTTATGCAGAAGGCAGAAAGGGACTTGCTGTTTCCAAGGTATCGTTATCTAGATGGCTGACATCTCTAATTTCCATTGTCTATGAAATAAGACACCAAAAGCTGCCTAACAAACCTAAAGCCCATTCCACCAGAGCTTTGGCTACTTCTATAGCCTTCCAAGACAGACTGCCTATTGACACCATTTGTGCAGCGGCTACTTGGGCTACTCCTCACACTTTCATTTCACATTATAAGTTGGATTTAGCTTCTAGGCATAGAGCTAACTTTGGTGCCACTGTTCTCAAGAGTCTGTTCCGTTAGGCCACCCGGGACAAGGTGCTAGGGACGGTCCCATCCAGCAAGAATGAAGGCGAGATAGACAACTTAACATATAGAAGTTATGTTCTTACCATAACGTTCCATGTTAGTTGTCTTCCTCTCGCCTTCTTTCTTGCGTCCCACCCTCCTTCCCCCTGGCCTGGACAGACCTAGAGGAGTTTGATTGTGACCTCTCTTTCTACCACCTCTTTGCGATAGGTATATGCTCTGCTGTGCATATTTTCCTAGATCAGGTTTAGGTCACCTTTCTCTTTCCCCTTGGTATAGAGGTGGACTCCTTTCCAGTTTTTTTTCCTGGTTATATTATTAGCTGGTTCTAGCTCACAAACGAGATCTGAGGTAATTCACGCCTAGCATTGTGGGATATAAGAGGGGCCTCGAGCCGGTGGAACCAACTCTCGAGCTTTAGAGTGGCCGAGTCGGAGCCGAGGTCGGCTCCGAACCCATCCAGCAAGAAAGAAGGCGAGAGGAAGACCACTAACATGGAACGTTATGGTAAGAACATAACTTCTATTTTTGAAATTCCCTCCAGCCTTACTGATACTGAGGTCCAAGTATCTCATCTCGTCAGAAGTGATTTCATACATAAATCTTCAAAAAATCTGTGGTGCTAGACAAATAGTTAAAGAAATCTAAAAACCCACTCAGGTTCTACCCAAAATAAACAAATGTCATCTAAAAAACGAGCATAAAAATTCCAACACCTGAAATCACAAACACATTTCTTTTCCCAGTAGGAAAGTATAATGTTAGCGTATGTGGGGGCACAATGGGCCCTCATAGCAACACCTCTTAGTTTAAAATACTCGCCCTCAAAAAATAATTTCAAAAAATATAAAATTATTCTTTAATATCACATCCATTAAGATTAAACGTTTTCTAAAATCATTGTAACTTATGTCATTAATATCACTTAAAACCTCTTCTAACCATTCTAAAGTAGGGTATTGAAGTAGGGTATTGAAGAAAATAAAACTAACACATCAACTGTGATAAAAGTAAGGTTGTCACAATAAAGTCCCGAATGCAGTTTTTTCAAAAGGTCCCTGGAGTCTGAGTACATTTGCCCCCCCCCCCCCCCCCCCCCCTGGACAATTTTTTAAGCTTAGAATCCACACATTTAGCTAAGGGGGCTGTTATGGAACCTTCAGCAGAGACTATTGGCCTTAAGGGTATGTTACTCACATCCTTGTGGACCTTGGGGATGCCAAAAATTGATGGAATCCTAGGTTTCTCAACATGTTAAAAATTGTAAGTATTGTCTATAAGCCCTTCAGTGAGCAAATCATTTAAACATACTTGTATTCTTTTGTAAGCAATATTTACTTCATTCAGAAAAACCCTCAGTTTGACCTCACCCAAAATGTCCATAATCTCACCTTCATATGTGATTTTGTCCATTAAAACTACACCCCCACCCTTATCTAGTTTGATCATTCTTAAATTCTTGTTACTTCTACATTGTTCAAGTAAGTCTTTCACTTCCCTACTAAGATTTGGAATCACTTTGGTTTTATTTATGGCTTGCCTTAACTCGTTCTCTACCATATATTCAAAGTTCTTTAATTGTGGATGCAAGGGAGGCTTAAAAGTGCTTTTCCTATGCAAGGTGGTGTTATGTGAGTTGGACCTTTCTTGACCATTGAAAAGTAGTTCTAGATTCTTTTTTCGTATATATAATTTAAAATCCACCAATAATTTAAACACATCACACTTTCTCCTAAGGATAAAAGAAAATCCCTTTATGAATAAGTTAAAATGACCTTCCTGCATGTCAATGTTACTATAATTTAATTAAAAATGTTAAAATTGTTATAACTTATTTTGGGGCCATCCTTGACCATTCCGACCCCAGGGCCTGTATCTAGTGAGCTCCCCATTGTCCTGTCCAGGCATTGTACCTGTAACTGACTGGGCCTTTTGTTTCTAACCTTTTTGACCTCTGGGGAGAAGGAAAATCCAAAGGGTCCCGAATGTTAAAAGGAACATCATTGACCTGCCCACCAAACCCACCATCATGTACACCTTCCCTGTTTAAATTGTCATTACCATAAAACCTAGCCCTTTGCCTTGGTTTGGGATAGTGCACATTCTTTTAATATTAATTAATATTTCTATCTTTTTCATCTTTCTAACATGCACTTTACATTTTCGGAAAAAAAATAAATAATACATTGGCCAGGCACATTACAGAATCTCCTGAACATAAGTTTAAGTTCCAAGTAACAGACCAGATACAAACAGATGGCAGAGGTGGCCTTGATTGCTTCCTATTAGAAAGGATAGAACTGTTCATAGGTAGATACTAGGCTATCTCCCCTAAGGCATTTATAAGCCTAGCCAGAGTGTGTTTTGGCTTTCGCCTTCCTTTTAGATTTGTTAACTGTGCCTCTGTATAGTAGGTCACAGAAGATAGCCCTTTAAGGTTAGTTTACTGTGCCTCTGTCTAGCAGGGACACAGAAGAGATCCCAGGGGTAAACTTATGATCTCCCAGGGGTAAACTTATGATCTCCCATCCACTCGTCAAGATTTCTCTTGAAGAGGGTCAGTGAGGGGCTCTGCCTAACATGAACTGGGATTCTGTTCCAGAGTGAGGAGAGCCTCTGGGATATGAATCTGTCCCTCCAGCATGTCCTATTTATTGCTGTGCTGAGGTTCAAGTCCCTGGAGCGTGTAGCTCTAAGGGATTTGGATTTACTGAGGTGGAACATTTCCATTAATTCTGGATTAGACATGGCTTTGTATGTCAGGCATAGATCGCCTCTGATTAGGCGGTAAGCAACTGAGTAGAGCTGGAGTTTCTTTAGTCGAACTGCATAGGGCATCTGTTTGAGGCCTGTGATCCTCTTGGTGAGGTACTTTTGGGGTCTCTCCAGTTGCTACAGGTGTCTGGTAAGGTACATCCCAAATGGGGCATTGTACTCTGTTATGGGCCTGATGAGTGATTAGTAGAGGGGTACGATGACCTCTCTTGATCTAGATGTGAACCCTTTCATGATAAGGTGGGCTATGTAGAAGGTCTTTCTAACCACTTTGGCCACGTGATTGTCAAAGGAGAGTTTACTGTCTACTTGGGTCCCCAAATCCCTAATTACTTCTTCCGTACTTAATGGATTACCACCTATGTGGTAATTTGTGGGCACTTTGTTTTTCCCAAAGGGGATGACTATGCACTTTTTGGCATTTAGCTTGAGGCCGTGGTTCTGGCACCAGGTATCCGTCTGTGTAAGACCCTTTTGGAGGATGCTTGTGTCAGCCGGAGAGTCGATTATGGCTCCCAGTTTGCAGTCATTTGCGAACTTGGTCAGCCATAGTCTTCCTGTGTTAGCCTGTACCTCAGAGAAGTATATACCGAACAAGAGAGGTCCCAGGACTGAGCCTTGTGGGACACCACTTGTAACTGGTTTAGAGTCTGACATGGCACCTGCAATTCTGACCATGTGGGTTCTATCCCTGAGCCAGTTTGCAACCCATCTTGTGACATAGGGGTTGATATTTAAGCTGGTAAGCTTATTTATAATGCCCGAGTAGGGTATTGTGTCGAAGGCTTTTGCGAGGTCCAGGTAGGCTGTGTAGACTACCTTCCCCTCATCTATGGCCGTAGTAACTGTTTCAAAGAAGTCAACTAGGTTTAAGAGGCAAGACCTGCCCTTAAACAAGCCGAATTGGCTAGGGTCCAGTGTTTGGAGGTTCCCAATGTCTTTGTTTGAGTTCCAAGATGATTCGCTTCATAGCTTTGCAGACCAGACTAGTCAGGCTTATAGGGCGATAGTTCCTGGGGTCCGTTGTGGCACCACCTTCGTGGAGTGGGACCACTGTTGCTGTACACCATTCTTTGGGTATGTATCCTGTAGTAAGGCTGAGTTTGAACAGTGACTTTATGTGAGGGTTCAGTTCTTCTTGGAGCTCGTGTAAGACGCAGCCCGGGACACTGTCCGGTCACATTGATGCTGTGTTTTTTGCTCTGGGGAGGGCAGCTTTCACCTGTGCATCTGTGATGTCTGGGAGGCTACATTCTGTTGGGATAGACATTTGCTCTTTTGGGGGGGAAGGGGGGGGGTTTGCACTGAATCTGTCTGCCAGGATGTTGGCAATGTCTGTGGGTTCAGTTTGTTTTTTGCCATTTTACACTAACTCAGAGCATGTCTGGGAGTTGCCACCCAGATTCCTGACATAACTAAAGAAAGCCTTGTGATTATCTTTAGCATCTTTGGCAATTCTTCTTTCGAAGCTGGCCTTTGATGATTTTATGAGGGATCGTAGTTTCTTGCTAGTACTGATCAGAGATGCCTTCCCTTTTTGGGATTTTGCTCTATCATGTAGCTTTCTCCTTCTGTTGTATAGCTTATTTATGGCCGGGGTCCACCAGACTGGCCTCCTGCTTTTAGAGGAGTGAGTCTTGGTTTTATTTGGGATAGTGCGATCTTAGCATTCCTGTAGGTGCTCATAGAATGCATTTGTAAAGGATTCTGCGGTTTGGGCAGTATTTTCTACTGGCCTGGGGGTTTTGAAGGATTCCACCTCGGTTTTGAGAAGTCTGAAGTTTGCTTTTGAGAAATTTTTCACACTGGTTTCCTTGGCTGGAGGTGGGGATGGGATATGGATCTCCAATGAGATTAGTTTATCGTCTGATCTTACCAATGAGGGGTTTACGTCTGGTGTGGAACATAGAGTCCTCATGTTGGTGATGACCAGGTCCAATATGTTGTCCCCTCTTGTGGGAGTGGTGACCAATTGTTCCATAGCATTTGAGTTTATAAATTCTAGGAACCGTTGGGCAAGGGTGTTGGGGCTTGAGTAGTTTACCCAATCAATGTTTGGGTAGTTGAAGTCACCCAGTATTATGGTGTTTGGAGAGACCTTCATATTCTCCAGTGTTCTCAGGAAGGCCGAGTTGGGTTCCTGAGATTGGGAGGGTGATCTGTAGCAGGCTACAAACTGAAAGGCAGTTTTGCCCACTGTTAGTTGCACACGGATGGTCTCCGATGCTTCGTGCAATGCCACTAACCTGGAGGTGTGGGTATCTTTGAATATGGATACTCCCCCTCCTTTTGTGTTTTGGAGTCGAAAAGCATGGTATGAGTTATAACCTGGTAGTGCTGGGGTGCTCTCGGGAGCCTTGAACCAGGTTTCTGTTACTGCACAGATATCACTATTCTCCATACTGAGGAGAGCCTCGAGTGCGTGCATCTTGAGGTTTAGACTTCTGGCGTAGCATTACCCTTAGTTTTTTACTCCTTGTGTTGTCTATGGAGGTGGGTTTGTCTTTTGAGCTTTGCCTAAAAAAGGCACTATGGGGGTGGCAAGAGCCTTAGCCAGTATTCGAAAGGCCAGGGGTGACAGGTGGAAGCCGTCCCTAGCGAAGCAACGTGGCTTGTTGAGCATGTCATCCCAGGCTGACAGACACTGGATCCCCTTAGAATGACACCAATACTTTAGCCAATTGTTAAAATTGATCATTTTGTCTTTATGCTGTGGCATCATTCTTGGTGAGGGCAAGATGCTACTCAAGGTCAGGGTCATACTGGCCTGGGCTACATGATCAGAGAGCTTCTCTGTCTCTTTTCATGTAGTCTCGGGAGGTATGTCTCTGGTCATTCACACCAGCTTGGACAATGACGGAGTCATATTTGTAGTTGTTTTGGAGTGACCTGAGTGCTTGTGTTATGTGGCGGATCCTGGCACCCGACAGGCAGCTTACAGTGATCTTCTCCTTGTTCAGTCTGGCGAGTGGGACGTCAGTGTGTCTGACAATGGAGTCACCTATTACAAGTTTATTTGGTGTGTTGTTTAGCCATAAGGTCTGTGACTGTGTGGCACGCTGACTTTGTGAAATATGTGATACGTGGGTATTGTTGCAGGGTAGCGGTTGCTTGGGTGTCTCCTTTGGAGGTCTCTGCTGCTTTGGTAGGTTTTTATTTAGAGCCTCCGAGTATGTTTTTGTGTGTTTGTATTTGGTTTGCTGATGCGATAGCTCTGTGTGAGACTGGATTTGTGGTGTGAGTGGTTACCTTCTCCTCATGACTGACTATGGCAGTCTTGGGTTGAGAGAGCTCAGCCGCCAGTTTGGGTGTATAGTTACATCTCTCACATATATTTGAGCTTGTTGGGAGGAGAAGAGGGTGGTCTGTGTACATAAGGCAATTGTAACATTGCCTCAAGATTCCCAGATTCACTTGCTGTTGTGGCAATTGCACAAATGCTTGCCAGTACCCAGGAATTAATGAAATTTACTCTATTTTATGTATACTGAAATTAAAGTTTAAACAGATGCACATAATTACATATTTTTAGTATTTAGTTGGAATTGCATATATAAAAAATGTAAAAAGTAAATTTTTCCCTGGGAAAAAATTTGAGTAATTGGCCTGTTGACGTTTAGGCATTCGACAACGTAATAGGAACCCGTATTGGTAACATATCCAACTATGATTGTAGACTTTTATTTTTTTTTCTGCCTTCCACATTGCTATTGTTTCTGCCTGCAAATCCTGATATTTTATGACTTTGTGTCTCTCTATGCAGGACACTGTAGTCAGTGGGTGTGCGATTTCAATTCAGTGATCAGTGCTACTTTTGTCTTCTTTTCCTGGACCACTATATCTGGTTTTCTAGCATCTTGTCTTTTCAAATGTTGGTAATGGAAGATCCTGTGTGACATAGACTTCATAATTTTCTATGATGCTTTGTGGCTTATATTTCCAGTGTTTTTCAGAAACTTCAGTACCATAATTGCACAATCCTCAGTGCAACAGTCTTGCCACGTAATTATGCCTTTCGGTATACAGCCCTTCTTTCCTGGTTGTGACATACTAATGGCAGAAGTGGGTGTGCAACTGTTTCCAATTCTGTTTTACAAAACCTTCATTTGTCTGCGTCTCCCATATGTAAACCAACATGTACATAGCCCACTGTCTTGTGCCGCCAAAATTAAACTTTCATCTCTTGGTTTGAATTCTCCACTAAACCATTCCTGTGTTTGTTCCTCGTCAACATGAGGTTCTTGCAGAAATTTTCCATACTTGCAACTATATTTATGCATTTTCCACATTTCTTGCCTTCTCATCTGGTCTTTCACTTTATATTCTTTCTTTAGTTTTTTTGACACATTCATTTGCTGCCTGATTTTTATTTACTTGTGGTTTGATTTTCATTCCTGCTTGACGCCGAGATGTTCCCGCTAGTTTAAGCAGGCAAGTCATCTAAGACTTATTTTCCTTGTGTTTCAAATCTTTCACTGCATTTGGGTCTTGTGGAGTGCCATGATTGTAGATCTATGCATGTAATCAATTTTAAGGAGGCCCATCCCTCCTTCGGAACAGGGAATATATAATTTTGGTATGCACCGATTTTTTTATAGATCATTTGGTGAGAACGAAGCATCCTTTTTGTTTTTCTATCTAACCTGTCCAGTCAAGTCAGTGAAGGTTGTGGCATGGACCACCAGTTCAGCTGTGTCAATAACCATAATGGTGACACTTAGCAGTGTGCAGAAGAAGACCTTATGATTGTCCTTTGCCTGAGAGGGTATGTTGATCTCATAATAGGCCTTGTTAGACTTGCACCTCTTTGTTTCTTGTTTAATTGAATTAGAGAGTTCTTGTCTGAGTTGCTCTTCGTGATTTTAGCCATGACTTTTTGCTTTTGGTATATACCGTTTTAAGGTTAAGATTCCACCAGTGGGATTTGTTTTTTGTAGTGTGGGCTCACTTCTTGTGGATAGCACAGTATCAATACAGCCACTTACTGTTAATTCTGCATAAGTAGTCGTGTTCTCTGAATTTGTGGGAGCCTTGAATTTTGACAAACTGTAGCTTGAAAGGATGTTTGCTTTAGAATAGTTCCTATTTTTTATGGTTTAGTTGGGTTTTCCAGGTTGATTTTTAATTTGAAAGAGACATTTTTGTAGTCTTTCCTCTGCAGTGAGGACATGACCCGGCACTCTACTAAGCTGGCTTCCAAACTACTAACATTCTTTTCCCTACTGCCTACTGACAAAGATAGCAAAGGCCATGGAATGCCTGGGAAGAAGTTCCACAGATCTTCCACCCTAGCTTTCAGGGAAATAAATTATCAAACCCACATGTCTAAGTATGCCTTGGCTCTTTTGGGAGAAGCCAACAAACAATTGTCTGATATTCCAGACTCTCCTGCCCAAAGCTCAACTGTCTAGTCTTATTTCCCTAACCTCTCAGGTCACTAAGCATTCTGTTAAGTTCAGCTACGATGCTGCAGAATCATCCGCAAGGTCAGATGCATCAGCTTCTGTTCTCAGGAGGTATTCCTTGCTAAGGTTACAGCCCCCTCCCAAATGACATCCGGGCCAAACTTTTAGAAGCACCTTTAGACAACTCTGCTCTAATTGGGACTAAAGCAGCAGATTTATTCAAAACTCTGCAACAAAAAGGGAAGGAACTACATGACCTTAAGCACCTGTTCGTGCCTCCTATCCCCAAATTCCATAGGAATTACCCATCCAAAACTCAGTTTAACAGGAAGCATTCTACCCCCACCCCTCCTCCTAGGCCCAGGAAATCTGCCAGGAAGCAAGCTACTCCCTCCAGGCCTGCACAGACTTTAACTCAGAAGCCTCAATTTCAAGAGAGGGCAGGTTGTCTGACTACCTGCTACTGTTGAAAACTACCCCCAATTCCATTCCTTTGTCATTAAGGCTCTCTCACTGTGTGGAAAAACATCACCACATACAAATGGGTCATGTCCATAGTAGAAACTAGCTGTTTCATGACCTGGATCACTACCCCATCTTGGAGAGGTATTCCCCAGCCCCCCCAAAGAACAGTTATCTCTTTTTCAACTAGTTCTAGACAGCCTCATTGCACAATTTACTACTCAACCTGTCCCACTCTCAGAAAAGGTAAAAGGATTCTGTTCCACGCTCTTCCTAGTCCCAAGGAAAGATGGGCCCTGGAGACCAATCCTAGATCTCTCCCACCTAAATCTCTTCCTGCAAGTGCTCACCTGTCAGATGCTCACCTTAAAAACACTTTTCCCTCTGATCTTACCTCTGGTTCATGGCCACCCTGGACATCAAGGATGCCTACCTTCACATTCCTTATCAGACCCAGTTTCAGGAGATGCCTGCATTTCTCTGTGCCCTCTGCACATTATCAATTCTCGGCCTTGCCGTTTGGTCTGTCTACACCACTGAGGGTCTTCACCAAGTGCCTGGCACCACTGGTGGCCCCAAGGGATTAAAATCTTCCCTTATTTAGATGACCTGCTTATTCCGGCTGATTGCAAAGAATCACTCTTCCATGTGAAGACCTCTCTGTCCCTTCTGCAGGCGCTGGGGCTCAAGATAAATTACCCAAGTCCAGTCTGACCAGCTCTCAAGACCTTGTGTTCTTCAGGTGCAGAATTTAGACTGATGATATGAAGGCCTTCCTACCTCCCCAAAAGGTGGAAAACTTAAGGCAATACCTGCTTGCCATCCTTCAGGCCACAAAATTCAGGCAGTACCTCATGCTCCTGGGTCTCATGGCCTCTACTATTCCCATGCTACCATTGGCAAGACTTCACATGAGAAAGCTACAATTTTACCTAAGATCCGTATGGACTCGGCACTCTCCTCCTCTGGAATACAAGATCCCTTTCTTACCTTGCCTCACGAAGAGAGATTCAATGGTGGCTGAATCTGGTGAGCAACAACCCAGATCTATCCCTTCAAGTACCCCTGCCAGTGCAGGAAATGTACATGGATGCCTCAGACCTGGGGTGGGGAGCAACCATGGGCACACTAATGGTCTAGGGTAAGTGGCCTGATTCATCCAAACAGGACCATATCAGTGTCAGAGAGATGTGAGCAATACTTTTGGCCCTGAAGGCCTTTCAGCCTTTACTGAAACAAGGCCCACTGAAACTGTTCACAAACACCACTACAGTGCTTTGGTATGTCAACAAGCAAGGGGGAAGGACATCATATTTGTTATGCAGGCTAGCTCTTCTAGTGTGGGAGCTGGCCATAAACAGTGAGTCACACTTCAAACAGTGTACATCCCTTCAGAACAGAATTTTCAGGCAGACACCTTAAGCAGATCCATGTCACCATTCCACGAATGGATGCTCCATAGGGATGTGTTCTTCGACATAGTCCACAGATAGGGTTATAGATCTGTTTGCCTCCCCCATGAACAGACAGCTTCCACTTTTTGCATTAGGCTGCCCATCTCTCTAGTGAGGACACTGGGCATCTTTTCAGTCTCCTGGAAGGGGATGTTTCTTTCTGCATCCCCCCCATTCCCACTTTTTCGAAACGTCCTTCTGAACATTCAGCAGGACAGACCAAAAATCTTGTTGGTGACCCTGTTTAGGCCAAGACAGCACTGGTTCCCCCTCCTGCACTTAACCAAGGGCAATCACCACAAGTTACCCCATAGAGTGGATCTTCTTACACAGGACCAAGGGATCTCTCATACATCCACACTGGCAGTCTCTACACCTCACCCTCTGGGTGATAGAATTCTGATCCCTTACAGACGCTTGTACAATGAGGACATGCTCACAATCTTGCAGGAGGCCAGGAAACATAATACTAGGCAAAATGGAAAATATTATCCATCTGGTGTCTTCAGAGGCAGTTTGGACCACTTTTAGGAGGGGATTTCCCTCTGGCACTGTCCTTCCCATGTGAACTTCTGCAGACAGGGTTAGCATACTCCTCCATCAAGGCTCACCTGGCTGCAGTTTCAGCTGGTCTGCCTCTAGAGCCCCCTTTGGCTTCCAGATTACCTGCAAAGTTATTCCTAAAATGAGTGCTGCACCTCAGGCCCTCTAGGGAACCTAATTCCCTTCCCTGGGACCTGAATTATGTCTTGAGAAGCTCATGCTTCCCCCTTTTTTAACTGGCCACCAAGGCTTCTCTAAAGCACTGCTCATAGAAAACAGTACTGCTAGTGGCTTTGACTTTGGCCAGAAGAGTGTCTGAGTTGCAAGCTCTCATGACTGTTCCACCTTTCCACAAAGACGGTGTAACCCTTAGGGCAAATCCTTCCTTCATGTCCAAGGTGGTCTGTGAGCTTTCCTTAAACCAAGCTATTCACCTCCCCACCTTATTTGCCCACCTTCAGAGTGACAGTGAAATAGTCTTACACTCCCTTGATGTGCACAGACAGCTCATTTTCTACTTGGACAAGACTAAGTCTGTCAGAAAATCTGGGTCAATTTCTCTCTCTCCACCCCAGGTTTGTGTGGAAAACTGTAACTAAATAGACAATTTCTGCCTGATTTTCTAGGGCAATTACCTTCTGCTATGCACACCATGGGAAATCCTTGGGAGTCTAAAGTTAAAGCACATTCCACTAGGGCCATGGCTTATTCAGGAGCCTTCTTTAGACAACCACCATTTTAGAGGCAGCTGCATGGACTTCTGTCCACACATTTACCAAGCATTACTAGTTACATCACACTTCTAGATCCAGGGCTGGATTTGACAATACAGTCCTCCATGGATTTCTGGAGAATTCTTCCTAGCAATCACCTTCTACCTCACAGTGAGCTCTGGCACTCACCCAAGAGTACAGAATACTGTAACATAGGAATAGAAGGACATAGAATAGTTGAGTAAAGTCGTACCATAACCATAGATGTCCTTCTCTTCCATGTTGCAGTATTCCTTCCCTCCCTCCTTCCCCGCCTGTTCACTTTTTGTCTCTTCTTGGATGGCACTGAATTTACACAGGTTTGCCTGGGACTGGGGTCCGACTGAGGCGCTCAGTTCTGAGGTCTTATATGTGCAGATGTCACTTTTATGGCCCACATACCTCTAGCCACGTCTGACGTTTCACGCACCTAGCAGTGACTGCAAGCTTTTGAATACTGGACGGATGTTCAGGTAGCAAGAGGAGGAAACTCAAGAGTACAGAATACTGCAACATGGAAGAGAAGGACATCAATGGTTATGGTAAGATTTTGCACAACTATTCTTTCCATGGTAAGATTTTACACAACTGTTCTATCCTTTGCCACATTTAAGCTTTGACTGTTAACATGTCCTGTAAAAGTTTTAGGTCTGTATTAAGAGAGTGTTGCTTGATGGACTCTGCAACATTCTTAAGTGTGGCCTCATGTTTGTGAGACCCATTCAGTAGCAACATGCTGTGTCCTGTCATGTTTTTAACTATATTAACATTTAGCTGGGCAGCAGTATCTGCTGAATAACCTCATAGGTTGGTGTGGGTGAGACTGTCCCCCCAGAGTGAGAAACTCAGTCGCAGATGTCTACCTTCAGAGTAGTAGTTTTGTCCAGCTTGCCAAGACTTAATCTGAAAAGCAGACTTCCCCATGTGGAGGACCTCTGTGAGCCCCACTTGCTGCTTCCTGTACCATTATAAATGGTGGAAGACAACAGTGGAAGGTATGAAATACCTGTAAGCAGAAACTAGAGCAGTGTGTGAAAAGGGCAAGCAGATGGATCATTCAGTGGAGCAAGTGGGCTAATAAAGACTTTCTAAGCATTTTTTAATACTGTCAGTACAGGTAGCTCCATATAGACTACAGATAGGGATTTTTGAGTAAATTATGAGAATTGAGGAGATTCCAGGGAAATATCTACTAGTTAAACAATATTAATTTCATGAATTGTATACAGTGATTTAGAAATGGAATCCATTCCCGTTACTCTAGAAATACAAAAAATTGGAGGAAATTAGTCTGCATAGCCTGATTTGTCAGCTGTAATGTTGTCCCACTGAGAGGTTTGGAGGGGTCTCTGTTGTGAGTCAGAGAACTGTTGTAAATGATCACTATGTTCTAAACATGTTCTGGAGTTCATAGGCCATCCTATTGGTAGATGGTTCCATTATAACAGAAATTTCTAAACCTCATCTGAGTGCTCTTTGGAAAAGAAGGGCCAGAAAGGATGCCCGTTGTTGAACTTGGGGAATGAGGGGCTTTCTTGTGACTCTCCTTGGTTCAGGACAGTCTGTTACTCATTTTTGGATCATAGAAGTTTCAGCTGTCACATCACTTCTGTTTCAGAATTAGCACATTGCGTTGCATCATGCTTTTGTTTTCCTTTTGGGTGTTTGGATGATGCGAGTGGGCACGATAGACGCCTTTTTGGCTTGACAGTATTCAGATCCACCGAGATGACTTTTTTGCAGTTCTGTCTGGGTGTGCATCTGTCACTCTCATTAGGAAAGCCAAAATGGAAACATTTTTTAATACCTAAAGTCTTCACCAAAATATTGGCTGTAGTGGCTTAAGTCAAGCAGGTGAAACCTTTCCTGGTGTTCAGAGAAGAAAGACCAGTACTTGCTCACATTAGTTAACACTTTTGCTACAGAAGTGAGACATCCATCTGCCATGTTGGCAGTTGCTATGAACTTGTGATCTGAGAAGTTCAACTGCTGCAGAGTATGACTGAGTGGATGGGGGTATGTGTGCTATGTTATATGGGAGCGTGCAGTTGTGCGCTTGACGTTATTAATGCATCTTGCCAGTTGGTAAAAAGCAGTAGTGCATGAACTCCCTGCTGCAAGAGCACATCTTGCTGCATTGAAATGTCTCAGTGCAGTGTCCATCTTCACCAAGGATGATGCAGTAGTTGTCTTTACAATATGATCTCAGACTGGCAGATCCATAGGATCATAGGAGGTCAGTAGGTTATTGGCCTTAATGCTGCATCTACAAGCCTAGCCTTGTTGTACCCGTCTTTCCTTAAGGACCAGGATATATAGTCTGTTTCCACGTGAGTCTAAGGTCAGCACTGGTTGCCCTTGTCTGAGGAACATAGGTTAAAACACCTGGTTTAAATTTACGGTTTCCCATCCAAAAGTCCAGGTTACATTTAAATAGGGTCATTGAGGAGTTATATTTTACATGAATTGGGAGTTTGCTCCAGAGCAGCGGCAACCTCTGAGAGACTGTCTGTCCAGCATCTCCTGTTAATATCGCTGGTTAGATTAAGATTCCTAGAGCGAGTGAATATTGTCCCATTGGATTTGCAGATGTGCAGCAGCTTCATCGAGGCAGGGTCTGAGACTGCTCTGTAGTCCAGGCTCAAGTTGCCTCTAAGCAGTCTATAGGATACTGAATAAAGTGATAGGGCCTCCAGTTTGTGCGTGTAGGTCATGTGTTGTAGGTCCTGAATTTTCTTGGTCAGAAACCTGCGAGATCCCTTCATTTGCTGCAGATATCCGGTGAGGCACATACAGAAGGAAGCATTGTACTCTATTACTGGTCTGATGAGAGCCGAATACAGGGAAGTTATAACCTCCTTAGATTTGGATGCTGTAACCTTGCTTGTGAGGTGCACAGTGTAGAAGGCCTTCCTTACTACTGTTGACACCTGATGATTAAAATTAAGGCTGCTATCAACTTGTGTCCTAAATCTCTTGTGACTTGGTTTGAACTTAGGGGGATATTATTAATGTTCTAATTGGCAGGGGTTTCTCCTTTGCCAAAGGGGACGATGATGCATATTTTTCGTTTAGTTTAAGTCTGTGGCTTTGACAGCAGTTTATTTCTGTGTAAGCTCATATTGTAGTATGTTGACTTCTTTCGGGATATTTGATGATTGCACCCATTTTGCAGTCATTAGAAACTTGTTAAGCCATAGGCCATCTGTTTTTGCCAGGACTTCTGAAAAATGGATACCAGACTGTAAGAGGCCTAGCACAGATCCCTGCAGAACACCACTTTTAGCAGGTCTGTTAGTGGAGTTGGTACCCCCAATTTTAAGTGTTTGTTTTGTTTGTGAGGTAGTTGGCAACCCATCTAGTGATGTACTGGATGAGTTTCTCAATGGTGCCTGAGTGAGGGATTGTGCTAAAGGTCTTGGCTAGGTCGAGGTAGGCAGTGTGAACTGTTCTGCCTTCATCCAGGGCCTTGGTGACATTCTCGAAGTCCATTATGTTTATCAGAAAGGATCTGCCCATAACAAAGCCAAACTGGGACGTGTCAAGAGTTTGAAGGTCACCTATATCCTTGTTGATAATATCCATTATGATTCTCTGCATGGCCTTGCAAATAAGGCTGGTTAGGCTTATTTATGTATAGTTCCAGGGGTAAGTTGAGGACCTACTTTGTGTAAGGGGGTTACAGTTGCTGTTTTCCCCTCAGCTGGGACAAAGTCATTGCTTAGACGGAGATTGAAGACCGTGCTCAACGGTTCTGCTAACTCCTGATCTGAAGTTGTTGTCTTCATTTGCTCTTCAACATGTGGGACATAGATCTGGCATGGATCCGACTCTGCCGCATTTCTCCAGCATCTGATATGAGCTCCAAGCTTTCCCTTACCCATAATGCCCCTGACTTCCTCACTTCAGATCTCGTTTGCTGCGCACATGTAACCATAGTGATCCATTGCTCTTAGCTGTTTTTGGGTAAGTGTGTTTATAATTTTCCACTTTAAATCTATTTCTTTTTAGGAATTCTCTTTTCTATCTTTCCTGTCACCTCCCCTTTCCATGTTTCTTGTTAGTTCAAAAACCAAAAAAAAAAAAAAACCTTCTTTGTCTATCTGTAGGATAGAGAGAGGTGTGTGTATTTGTGTTCTGAGACGTTCCCCAGCTTCGGCTTCACCTCAGTGCCTCTCTAGGCCTGTGTTGATGGCCTCTTCCTCTAGATTGACCCGCAGCCTTTCCAGAGCTGAGGTGGACAGGATAATGCATCCGCACCTAGATGCAGATGGGAGTCTTGCCTGGCCCCTCTCCCTCTGGAGCGGGGGGGGGGGGTGGGCATGCAGTCCTCCATTGCGATTACTCCTTCTCAGATCTGTCCCCCAGTTTGAGTCCTGTAATCTGAAGACCCTTGGTGTCGAGGGTTTGGCGCCATCACCTGGTACCTTGACACCGACCACTACCTTGAGCAGGTCAGATCCAATGAGCTCTGATCCATCTGGCTCTCGTCACTGGATCCGAGGGGATGGTTTTGTCTCCGAGTATTTTGAAGCAGAGCCTTCCAGTCGGAGTCTCTGTGCCTGAAGGTTCATCTTCCACTCCCCTGTTGATCCAGGGGAATATGGACCTGTCTTTAGCCCCTAACTCAGGCGGTTCTTTCTCCTTCTGCCTCTGATGTGGAGAAGAGGGTTCTGCTGATCCCATCGCGACCCTTGATGATCTCATCTAAAGAATTCAATCTGGTTCACTCTGTTTCTGGTCCAGATTCTGCCGTCCTGCTACCTCAGGGACAGCCTGCTACCTCTTTGCCCCAGGGCAGCTAGTTGTTTGAGTCCTCCCCAGAGACCTCTTGAATAGGTTCCTCGAAAACGTGCATGTGAAAGGAGGCACATAGACCCCCCCCCAATAAGGTCCTCCGCACCCCCACAGACGAGCTACATTGGTCAAAGGGCCCCCCCCAGATTATGCCGTGGTGGCGGCGGCCACCAAGAAGGAGCTCGCACAGGAGAGGAGCTCCACAGCCCACCCTCAGGACCAAGAGTCTAGGACATTGGACCATTTTGGGAAACAGGCCTATGCGTCAGCCACGTTCACTATACTTGCGCTGAACTATATGGCACACATTATTAGGCTTCAGCAAGACCTGGTGAAGGAGATCGCAGAGTCCAACCCAGGGTCCATGTCAGAGGAGGATAAGAGGGGTTTCTCTCGAATGGCCACCCTCACCTCCATTGCCAATACTGCTATGCGACTTCTTTCTCATGCTACAGAGGGCACCACTAGAGCTGCTGGGGCAGGTGTTGCTGTCACTTATCACGCCTGGCTCTGGCTTTTTACCTTCTCAGAGCCCTTCAAGGCGTCTTTTGCAAATGCCCCATACGATGGTTCCACACTGTTTGAAAAGATGGTATGTGACACACTGGTCTAGAGCGAGAAGGGCTGGAAGACTCTGTCTGCCATCGGAATCCACTTCTTAACCCTTCAACGATCCTTCTCCAGGAATCAGCGGGGAGTGAAGATGTGGTTCCAGAAGTCTCAGGGTTATTCCCAGGATGCTCGGGACTCTCCTTCCCCCAGAGGCAGAAAGGGATTCAACAGATGCTGCCCTCACGGCAGAGGGGACCCAAGGAATCAAGGGTCTTGGGATTCTTTCTCAGACAGGCCCGCACAGCAGCCCTGAAGGGTTGCCCAGCTGCTCGTCTCTGGAGGCAGGGGTCGACTCTCACTACACCCATAAGCCTGGGAGTCAATTACAGATGATCAGTGGGTGCTGTGACTCTATGCAGAGGATATTCAGTCCCCTTCTTTCAAAGGCCAAGTCTAGCCAGGTTCTGCCGGAATGTTCCACCTGCACAAAGGGAGGCAGCAACACAGGAAATTTCCAAGCTGCTAGAAAAACGAGTCGTCCAGCCTGTCCCCTAGACCAGTCCAGATTAAGCATCTGTTCCAGGTTCTTTTTGGTGCTAAAGAAACTGGGGATTTGAGGCTAATTCTGGATCTCTCTATACTGAATCTGTCAGTTGCCAAGATGAAATTCCGGATGGTCACATTCCAGTCTCTCCTGCCCTTTTTGTAGGAGAATGACTGGATGTGCTCAGTAGACATTCAAGATGTGCACTACCACATCAAAATGGACAGGCGCACTCGCAGGTTTCTTTGCTTCAGGCTGGGGGCCAGTCATTACCAATTCAGCGTGCTCCCCTTTGGTTTCACCACAGCCCCCAGGGTGTTAACCAAAATGATGGCAGTGGTAGCAGCTCACCTGTGGCTGGAAGGCTTCAAGGTCTTCCTTTACCTAGACGATTGGCTCCTCTTTGCCCCCCTCCAGGCATCGACTCTTGCCAAGCCTGGGACTTTCTCATCCAAACTGCCTATCAGCTGGGCAATCACCATCAGTCTCAACAAATTTCTCTTCCAACCGGTTCAGGTTCTGGATTTCATGGGAGCCCGGTTGGGCACCATTTAGACCACGGCCTTCCTGACACCCGACAGACTTCAATCTCTCAAACATCATGTCGTGCAAATTCTTTAAGTTATGTCTCTGCCTGCAAAGTTGGTTTTAAGGGCATTGGGGTCCATGGCAGCCATTATCACCCTCGTCCCCACAGCTTCAGTTACACATGAGGGGACTTTGGTGGAACAGTGGTCCTTTCTGGATCTATCAGTGTCGCATCCTATTTGTCTTTCCAGGGAATGCAAAGATTCTCTTCTCTGATGGATTCAGTTCCCAAATCTTCGTGGTTGCCTGTTTATTCTCCCCACCCCTCTGACCACGGTGACCACGGATACCTCCCTGCTTGAGTGGGGTGGGGGCATTGTTTCGGACCAGCAGTTCAAGGCACGTGATCTTCCCTAGAGACCCAGTTGCATATCAACATCCTGGGGATGAAGGCAGTGCTATTGGCATTGCAAGCTCTTCATGCCCGTCTTCCCCTAGTGACGATTGCCATCCGTACAGACAATATGTCAGTAGTATAAGCAAACGGGGGGGGGGGGGGTCAGGTCTTATCCCCTTTGCAGTGAAGCCATGAGATTATGGGATTGGACAATCTCCACTGGCCGTTTTTCTGGTGGCAATGCAGAATCTGGGGAGGTCCAACATTCTTGCAAGCAGGTTAAGCAGGTCTGTCCTGATGCCTTATAAGTGGTATCTGAATTTATACAGTAATGAAGCAGATCTTTCTAAAGTGGCGTCAGCCTTGCTGTGATCTGTTTGCCTATCCTTCCAATGCGAAGTGCAGTGATTTTTTTTTTTTGTGTTTTTGTTTTTTGCTCTGAACCCCCCTCTGGGGGAGCCCCCAAAGATGCTGAAGTTCATGCTTTGCCCTCCAGTCTTCTCTGTGCTTATCCTCCTCTTCCCCTGATTTCAAAATTTATCCAGAAAGCACAATGGCTGGGGAGCTCAGTCATCCCCTTTGACACTTCTGACATTGCCAAGTATGGTTCCCTTCTCTCTCTAGTCCCTGTAGTGTCCTCTCGAGACGTTGAATCTGGTTCTAGATCTAGTTTCACATCCCTCAGGGATCCCACATACAGATCTGGGCAGTCTGAAGCTCACTGTTTGGCTGCTCCAGTTCCCATGATGGTTAGGACTCCCAGGATGTTCTTCGTGTTTCACTGTTGCAGTCATTACATTTGGATTATCTGCTTGCAGGTAGCCCTCAGTCGGCCTGATTATCAAAGTCTTGGGTCCTGCGTCCGGTTGCTGTCTCATCTTCCATGACATTAGGTAGTCAGGGGTATAAAGCATGTAGCCAACACCATTGCATCAGTCTTTCTTGCCGTGCGTTGCCCAGTGCAGAAGCAGTTTGCAAGGGCCTACTCCTGAAATTTTTGTTTTCAAGTTTCAGATCTGAGGTCTTCAACAAAGCTAAGTACCCTGTTGGGAAAACTTTTACTTGCTCTAAACCGATGTCCTTAAAAGTTAACAATTGTATTTCTTGTGGAAAGCAAATACCTCATAAAGATTTTCATTTGTACTGCATTGTTTGCTTTAGGCCCAGACCACGACGTCCCTCGCTGTCTGTTTTTTGCCTTATTCAAACCTCGAACTATTGGTCGTCTGTTCATTTTCACATCTAAATATTTTGGTACTCTTCATTTATCCAGAAATGGCTTCGGTAAGCCTCCCGACTACCGACATTCCGAAAAAATGCAAAGATAGACAGAGACAGTCCACGTAGGTCCAAAGCTGCTGACACTTCCGTTAAGCTAGTCGCCAGTTCGCCAGTAGTCAGGCGCTTTTGCAGCCCCTGATACCTGCTACTTCAGATTCGCGGGCCTCTACTGAGACCTGTTCGGAGTCCGGTATGCAACAAGATGCTTCTTCAACTGTGGAACCTGCGGATGTCTCTACCTTGGATGGATCCGTAGCTGCTATGCAGGCACCGGCTTCTGAGGGTGTATTCAGGCCTACTGACTTGCATATTAAACAGATGCCATCTTCTTCTTCAAGGCCTAAATCTCGATCCACGACTAGAAAACAGATGCCCAGACCGCATGGTCTGGCCCCTAAACCTAAAAAACAAATAAGAATGGCGGAAGACCTTATTACTCTAATCAGGGGAAGCCACTGTTCTGTTCTCCCTCTAAGAAACCTAGAACTGATTTTCCTTCTGATTTTTCTGATCAGAATTCTGAAATTTCTGTTTTTTCTGAGGACCAGGAGTTGCCTTTATCTTACTATGAGGAGTCTAATGCAGAGGGCGCCATTCCCTCTGCTTCCCCTCCAGAGGATTTCTCTTTTGGTCAAACTTTGCATACACTTAGGGAGCATTTCCGCTGGGAAAGCCAGGATTACTCTGACTCCAAAAAACGTAGGGAATTCTTACTCCTACCTCAACACAGGCCTTTAGCTATCCCTCCTGTACTGGACATTGTAGATGATGCCTTCTTGGAATGAAGCTTGGCCCCTGACACTTTACCTCCGGCTCCCAGAAAACCTGACAGGTATTAGAGTACCCGACTCTCAAGTTTCTCTTTAAGAATCCTACTGCGGATCCTGAGACCATTTCACAGGGATCCAAAGGCATTAAGGTTACTACTGCCAAAACCCCTACCCCCTCTGATAGAGATTCCAGGGCCCTGGACAGATGGGGTAAGAAGGTATACACTTCTGCTACTTTGACCATTAGGGCCTTAAACTGCCAGTTTCATATGTTAAAGTATCAGCAGCATATTATTGGATTGCTTAAACAGAAAATGATGTTGATTCCTGACTGAGCTGAAAATAAAGATTTACAGGATTTTAATGCATTCTGCTGAGCAGGTTTGTAAGCATACTTTGCAATGTGGTTTCAATTCATTAGAGGCATCTTGCAGGGCTGCTGTCACTGGGCCTGTACTTAGAAGGCTTGCTTGGATTAAGGAGCAAACTTTGCTAGATCATGTTAAAGCTAAATTACTGGATGCTCTCTTAAACCAAGACCGCCTGTTTGGCAACCATGCAGAAGTAGTACTTAAAAAGATGAAGGAAAAAGCTAAATCTATGCAAACTGTTAAAGATTTCCTGCAAGTACAGCCTCCCAGATGTAGTAGGCACTGGCCTTCTAAGAATTGGTCCTTTCCTGTCTCTTCCAGGTCTTCAGTCCAAACCCAGGACCAGCAGACCACTCAGGCTTCAGTCTCAAGGTACTCACAGACCTAAGCAGTCGGGAGCTCTCACTTCCAAAGCTGGAAGTAGTAAGACACCCCCTATGGTAAACTGTCACAATGACTTAACTTTAAACCTTCCAAGCCCTGCTCAACTCACTGTTCCTTTAAGGGGAAAGATCGCCCTGCATGCAAAAAACTGGGAACTCGTTACCCAAGACTAATGGGTTTTAATTATAGTTTCCCAAAGATACAGATTTCACTTCCACTCCTTATCAACCCCAAACGGTTGGCCAGACCTACCCCCAAATCAGTGGGCAGAGGCTCAAAAGCAGATTCTCTCTCTTCTAAGTATCAGGGCTATTCAGCCTGTCCCAGGAAAGGAATGGGGGCAAGGTTTTTACTCAAGACTTTTCCTGGTACCCAGAAAGGACAATTCTTGGCGGCCTATCCTGGACCGATCTATCCTAAACACCTTTTTAGTAATCCCAAAATTAAAAATGCTAACTCTTCATCAGCTGCTTCCCATGCTAGGCAAAAATGCCTGGTTGGCAACACTGGATTTAAAGGAAGCCTACCTGCACATCCCAATAAGGGAGTCTTGCAGAAGATACTTCTGCTTCAGAACAGGCGACATGCACTAAATCAGTTCTCTGCACTGCCCTTTGGCTTATCTACTGCACCCAGGGTATTCACAAAGTACATAGCATTGTATTCTGCAGGCAAAGAAATATTCAGATATACCCATACCTGGATGATTGTATAATTCTGTCAGAAAGCCAGGACATACTATTAAATCATCTGGCATTTGTAAAGAAATTACTAACTTCTCTGGGGTACACCATAAACGAAAATAAATCACATCTAGTACCCTGCCAACAGATTGTATTCCTGGGAGCAAGCTTGAATACAACTTCCCAGATGGCCTACCTCACGACAGAGAAACAAGTTTCTTTGACGGCTTACTTCAAACTACTGGCCACAAAGACCCAGCTGTCTGCAAGGAAAATCCTGCAAGCCCTGGGGTTCATGGCCTCTTGCATTGTACTAATTCCATATGCAAGACTGCATATGAGGAAACTACAATGGTATCTAAAAAGCCAATGGTGTCAACATTCTCAGGACCTAGAATCGGTGATTCCCATCATCCCTTGTCTAAAGACAGAGTTCCTTTAGTGGGCAGAGGCCTGCCACCACAACAAAGGACTGCCATTCACTCTATCCCCTGCCGCCCAAACCCTAACAACAGACACATCAGACTATGCATGGGGGGGGGGGGGGTGGGCTCACTTGGCAGGGCGGTGCATTCAGGGCAGATGGAACCCGAGTCAAATGCACCTGCATATCAATCAGAAGGAAATGTTAGCTGTACAGAATGATCTTGACAGCCTTCAAGGACCACATTCTTCCCGGACAATTATTGGTAAAGACGGACAACACCACAGTTATGTGGTGCATAAACAAGCAGGGGGGAACCCACTCATACCCTCTCTGCAGACTAGCTGTGGCTCTGTGGAACACAGCCTTGAACTACCAAGTGCATCTACATGCTTAATTCCTGCCAGGCAAGCTAAATACACTGGCAGACGACCTAAGCAGAAATCTCATGGACCCACATGAGTGGAAACTGGAACCAAAGATCTTCAACATTTTGAGAAACAAATGGGGGGAGCCCAGAGATAGACCTGTTTGCCTCTCCTCAAGACTAGCAATTGGACAAATTCTGCACAAGGACTCCCCACAGACAAGCTTGGAAAGTGGATGCCTTGTCCTTTACCTGGAAAAACCTATCAGTTTATGCCTTTCCCCCTCTGCCTCTCCTCTACAAAGTTCTACTAAAGATCAAACAGTACAAACCAAGGATAATACTCATTGCACCAGGCTGGTTACGCCAACACTGGTGTACCCCTTTTTGCTCAGTGTGTCACTGCTGGAACCATGGCACCTGCCTCAGACCTCTTCCCTGCTGTCCCAGCAGGAGGGCCAGATTCTGCACCCCCATCTTCAAACCTTGAACCTTGCAGCCTGACTAATTACCTGAGCTCTTTGTTACCATCCCTCAGTAAACAAGTGATGGATGTCATTCTAGAGGCAAGGAGGCCTAGTACTAGAAAATCTTATGCTGAAAAATGGAAACGATTCTCTTCCTGGAGTCACACTCAGGTGATGGGCACAACAGTGCCCAATTTACTGCACATTCTTCATTACTTAACGGATATGCTTCACAAGGGCCTTTCCTTTTTTTCCATTAAAATTCAAGCCTCGACCATTTCAGCACAATACAGAGCCACCCCTCTTCTCTCATCCACTGCTGAAGCAATTCCTCAGAGGGGCCAAAAACTTAAGACCACCCAGGAGATCCCCTACTCCAGCCTGGGGCCTTAACTTTGTATTGGAAAAGCTCACTCTACCTTCCTTTGAGCCAGCTGCAAATGCAGAGTTAAAATTCCTTTCTTGGAAAACATCCTTCCTTCTAGCCATCACTTCAGCAAGAAGGGTGTCTGAATTACAGGCACTCATGGCAGTGGAGCCTTTCATCATCTTTCATGTGGACAGGGTGTCCCTCAGGACCAATTCTTCCTTTATGCCCAAGGTTGTTTCTAGTGTGGCCCTTAATCAGTCCATTCATTTGCCAACCTTCTTTTCTAATCCACAGAACAAAGGGGAACGAATACTGCACTCCTTGGACATGCATAGACAACTTAGATTTTACTTGGACAGGACTAAGCCTCTCGGGAAATCTGAATAACTTTTGGATGTTCATCGTGTTTCACTGTTGTAGTCATGACTGTAGGGTTCTCCCCTGCCGGCAGGCAGTCCTCAGTCGGGCAGAATCCCAAAGTCTGGGTCCGGTGTCGGCTGCTCAGCCATGCTCCCTGACGTCAAAACGCCAGGAGTACAAAGCTGACAGCCGACGCCATGTTCTCCAGTCTTTCTTGCCGTGCGGTGATAGCAGTTCGCAAGTGCTGGTCGGCTGACTCCTGACAATTTTTTCTAAACTAACTTCAGTCCGAAGACTTTCTTCTACTCAAAGCTAAGTACCCCGTTGGGGAAACTTTTTTCTTGCTCCAGTCCGATGTCAGAAAAAGTTAATAATTGTATTTCATGTGGGAAGCAAATACCTCATAAGGATTTTCATTCTTACTGTATTCCTTGCTTAGGCCCTGACCACGACGTAGCTAGTTGTCAGTTTTGTGCTAGATTTAATCAACGTGCAATTAAACGAAGGTACGATTTTGCATTTCATTACTTGAGTAGGCATTTTAATTACAAAATGTCGGATACGGTTCCGGCTACCGGAGTTCACAAACGACGCAAGGACAAAGACAGGCCTCCGAGGTCCAAATCAGACGATATCTTACAAGCAGAGCCGGACTCCCACGAGGAACCAACTAGGCCTTTGAATATTTCTGTTGCAGGACCTTCGGACAATGCTCCTTCGGATGGGTCCGGAGCCGCTGTGCAGGTACCGGCTTCCAAAGGGGTTTTCAGGCCTACTCAACTTCTAATAAAGGCAAAGCCAAAGGCAAAGACTCCTTCCAAATCAAAGACTGCAGCCCAGGCCTCTTCTGAACCGGCACCCAAGTCTCCGAAACAGTTGCTCAAGATGGCTGAAGACTTACTTATTATGATTAGGGGTTCACATCCCCCTCCAGATAAAAGGCCAAGGCAGGAAGTGTATTATGACTCCTCTGATCAGGCTTCGGTTTCTTCCGTTTCTTCTTCTGACCAGGAATATTCTTTCCCTCCTTATGAGGATTCTGATGCTGAGGAATCTATTCCTTCAGATTCTCCCCCTGAGGATTTCTCTTTTGGGGAAACTTTGCATGAAATGAGGAAACATTTTCACTGGGAAGGACAGGAGTACTCGGAATCTAAGAAAAGACTTTGGGATTTTCTTCTTCTTCCCCAACATAGACCCCTGGCTATTCCTCCTATTTTGGATATTGTGGATGATGCTTTTTCGGAGGCTAACTTAACTCCTGACTCTTTTCCTCCAGCTCCTGTTAAGCCAGACAGATATTATAGGGTTCCTGATTCCCACCAGTTTTTATACAAGAATCCTACTGCTGATCCTGGAACCATTTCTCAGGGCCCTAAGGGGGTTAAGGCCGCTTCTGCTAAAAACCCCATTCCCACTGAGAAGGATTCCAGATCTTTAGAAAGATGGGGCAAAAAAGTGTACACTTCTGCTACTTTATCTATTAGGGCTTTAAACTGCCAGTTTCATCTGCTGAAATACCAGCAATTTCTTCTGTCTGTTTTAAAACAAAAGTTAACTTCCATTTCCACCTGTGCAGATGATAAGGAATTAAATGACTTAATGCATGCCACTGAACAAGTTGGGAAGCATGGTTTACACTGTGGATTTGATGCCTCGGAGGCTTCTTGTAGGGCTGCTGCCTCGGGCACAGTCATTAGAAGGCATGCATGGTTAAAGGAACAAAACTTGCCAGATCAAGTAAAAGCTAAATTATTGGATGCTCCTGTTCAGCATAATGTTTTGTTTGGATCTAAAGCTGAAGAGGTGATAAAGAAGATGGAGGACAAGGCAAAATCAATGCAAACGGTCAAAGATTTCTTACAAGTACAGCCACCCAGATTTAGTAGGAATTGGCCAACTAAAATTGGTCCTTTCCCAATTCTGACAGGCCTCAGAGGGGTAGGTATAGACGCTCCCGAGGAAGGCCTCAAACACAAGCTTCTTATAGACCAAGACAGTGGACTGCTTCCACCCCTAGGGGAGGAGAGGACAGGTCACAAACTCATAGAAAACAGACTCAATGACTCCCTCTGTTGGGCTGCAGGAACTTCTTGCCTGGAAGCCCCTCTCGGAGGAAAACTTTCTCTTTTTCACCTAAATTGGACTCGTATAACCCAAGACAAGTGGGTTCTGGATGTGGTTTCAAGAGGTTACAAATTCCATTTTCATACCCTACCAAGACCAAGCGGATGGCCGGATCTTCCAAAACATCAATGGTTAGAGGCCTTAAACCAGGTGGAAGCTCTCTTGGCTATGAAAGCCATAGAACTGGTTCCACTTTCAGAGATGGGATAAGGTTTTTACTCAAGGCTCTTTCTAGTCCCCAGAAAGCAAAATTCATGGAGACCCATTCTGGATCTGTCAGACCTGAACACTTTTCTCGAGATACCAAACTTCAGGATGCTTACTCTACAGCAGCTACTTCCAATGCTGACCAAGAATGCATGGATGGTAACTTTGGATTTAAAGGAGGCATATTTACACATTCCCATCAGGCAGGAATGCAGAAAATACCTCTGGTTCAAGGCCGGATCGAGGCACTATCAATTCTCTGTGCTGCCCTTTGGATTGTCTACTGCACCCAGGGTCTTCACCAAATGCCTGGCTCCAGTAGTAGCTTATTGCAAACTCAAGGGAATTCACATTTACCCTTATCTGGATGACTGTCTTATTCAGGCAGACAGCAAGGATGTCTTACTCCAGCAACTAGAATTTGTTCAGAATCTTCTCAAGTTCTTGGGATTCATTGTAAACATAAAAAAGTCAAATTTGACACCCTCTCAGCAGATAACTTTTCTGGGTGCTCTTGTCTACACAACAACCCAGATGGCATTTCTGACATACGAAAAACAATTACAGCTGGCTTCAACCTTCAAAACCTTGGCAACTTTAACTCGGCTATCTGCAAGGAAATTCTTGCAGGCTTTGGGTTACATGGCCTCCTGCATCCTTCTCGTACCATATGCAAGACTACATATGAGGAAAATACAGTGGTACTTAAAAAGTGTATGGTCTCAGCATTGCCACAGTTTAGACATACAGATTACCGTCCTGCCTTGTCTTCAAAAGGAATTCCTTTGGTGGTCCAAGGCATGTACTCTAAACAAAGGAAAACCCTTCAGTCTGCCTCCAGCCACTCGGATACTAACCACGGACGCCTCAGATTATGCATGGGGGAGCCCATTTTCAGGGCAACTGTCTGCAGGGCCTTTGGACAAAGGATCAAAAGCTCCTGCATATCAATTTAAAAGAAATGTTAGCCGTTCAGAAGGCTCCATTGGCCTTTAGGAATCTTCTACATCCAGGACAACAACTGATACGAACAGACAACACCACAGTTATGTGGTACATAAACAAGCAAGGGGGATCTCATTCCTATCCCCTTTGGAGACTAGCCATGAATCTATGGAACACAGCTCTAGCTTGCAAATTGGACCTTCAAGCTCAGTTTCTACCAGGGAGACAAAACTTCCTAGCAGACAGTCTGAGCAGGAACCTGTCGGACCCACACGAATGGATGTTGGACACAGAAATATTCAAGATGATTACAGCAGTCTGGGGATGTCCTCACATAGACCTCTTTGCATCCCACCTCAATCATCAACTACAGATTTTTTACACCAGGACATTCCACGAACTAGCTTGGAAAGTGGATGTACTATCATTCAGTTGGAGAAACCTCTCAGGGTATGCCTTCCCGCCTCTACCTCTTCTTCCACGGGTGTTATTAAAGATCAAACAGGATAAGCCCAAGATGATAATCTTGCTGGCCCCAAATTGGCCTAGACAGTTTTGGTACCCAACATTGAAAAACCTTTGTCTGGACCCCCCCCCCCCCTGGGTTTTACCACAGACTCCGAACCTTCTGTCCCAACACCAGGGTCAGGTTCTGCACTCCCATGTCAAAACTCTCAGCCTGGCGGCATGGTTAATCCAGGGTCTATGATTCATTCTCTCCTACCCAAGCAAGTTATGGATGTCATTTTATAAGCCAGGCGTCCTAGCACTAGAAAATCTTATGTGGGAAAATGGAAAAGATTTTGCTCCTGGATGCAGGCTCGGGATTCAGATCCTCTTATTCCTAACATTCCTCTGATTTTACTTTATCTGACAGACCTCTTACATAAGGGTCTCTCTTTCTCTTCCATAAAAATGCATGCCTTTGCTATTTCTGCTCATTATAATACAGACCCTCCAATCTTTTCCCACCAGCTCATGAGACAGTTTCTCAGAGGAGCTAAGAACTTAAGGCCCCCTAGATCTCCTCCCATTTCTGCTTGGGATCTCAACTATGTTTTGGAAAAGCTCGCCTTACCTCCTTTTGAGCCCGCTGCCTCATCTGACATCAAGTTTTTATCTTGGAAGACAGCCATCCTGTTAGCTCTGACCTCTGCCAGGAGAGTTTCAGAGTTGCAAGCTCTTATGGCTGTGGAACCTTATATTATTTTTCACCAAGACAGGGTGTCTTTAAGGACTAATCCTACTTTCATGCCTAAGGTGGCTTCCAAAGTGGCTTTAAATCAAACTATTCACTTGCCAACTTTTTCCCCACGCCTCAAAATAAAGGGGAAAGGATCTTGCATTCCTTGGATGTGCACAGACAACTACGTTTTTACCTGGACGGAACCAAGGACATCAGGAAATCAGAGCAATTGTTTGTTTCTTATGCTTCAAGTTCCCAAGGTAAAGCCATTTCAAAACAGACCATTTCTAAATGGATTGCTCATGGAATCAGATTTTGCTATTCACACCATGGAAAGCAAATCCCAGGGAGTATAAGGACTCACTCTACCAGAGCTGCTGCCACTTCAGCTGCCTTCCTCAGGGGAGTTCCTACCAAAGACATTTTGGAAGCTGCAACTTGGAGTTCAGTGCATACTTTTTCCAAGCACTACAATCTACCTCTCTACTCTAAGTCTAGGGCAGGCTTTGCTTCTGCAGTCTTACAGGACCTTTTAGCCGCCCCCTCTACTTTATGACCACCTCCCTTTTATTCTGCTTTGGGATTCAACCCTACAGTCATGACTGCAACAGTGAAACACGATGAACATAGTACAGTTGTGTACACTTACCATAAATGTAGATGTTCGTGTGTCTTCACTGTTGCAGTCCGGGTTACCCTCCCTCCTGTCCCCTCTTATTTTTTCTTTTGTGTGGTTCCCTTCTTCACCCTTCTTCTGAGGTGCATTTGCAAAGGGTATGGGATCTTACTCATTTTGGAACACCTGACATCGGGGGCAAGAAAAACTGGAGAACATGGCGTCAGCTGTCAGCTTTGTACTCCTGGCGCTCTGACGTCAGGGAGCATGACTGAGCAGCCAACGCCAGACCCAGACTTTGGGATTCTGGCCGACCGAGGACTGCCTGCCGGCAGGGGAGAAACCTACTGTCATGACTGCAACAGTGAAGACACTCGAAAATCTACATTTATGGTAACTGTACACAACTGTACTTTGCATTTAGGGAAGGCCATTTCAAAATCAACAATTAAGTGGATAGGCCATTGCATTCATTTCTGCTGTAAGCACCATGGAAATCCCTACCCCATTCCACCAGGGCTGCATCTACCTCTACAGCCTTTCTCAGAGGTGTCCGTACCAGGGACATCCTAGAAGCTGCTACCTGGAGTTCTGTACGTACCTTCACTAAGCATTACCACTTGCCAATTTTTTTCTAAATCCAGAGCTGGTTTTGCCATTGCAGTCCTGCATGGTCTAATAGCTGGTCCTAATGCTCTCTGATTGCCTCCTCCCTTCCTTAGCTTTGGGAATCTACCCAAATGTAATGACTGCAACACTGAAACACGATGAACATAGTACAGTTGTGTACACTTTTACCATAAATGTAGATGTTAGAGTGTATTCACTGTTGCAGTCCTGGTTACCCTCCCTCCAGCCCTCTGACTGCTGTTGTCTATACCTCTCCTTTTGTTTACTATACTTGAAGCTTTCTGGTGCATTTTCTTTTTTTGGAGGTGTAACCTTTTATATAATTGCTTCCCATTATGGGGGCACCTGACATCTGGGGCAAGAAAAACTGATGTAATGGCGTTGGCTGCATGCTTTATACCTTTGACTACCTGACGTCATGGAAGATGAGACAGCAACTGATACAGGACCCAAGACTTTGATAATCAGGCCGACTGAGGGCTACCTGCAAGCAGATAACCCAAATGTAATGACTGCAACAGTGAATACACTCTAACATCTACATTTATGGCAAGTGTACACTACTGTACTTTATCTTCTCTGGTTAAGAAGATTTTGGTAGCAACTCATAGATCTTCCACATGGAAGGTTTACTCCAGTAAATGGAAGCATTTCTCTATTTGGGCAGCTCAGTGGGATTTGGATCCTTTCACTGCTCTGGTTCTGGTTATCTTGGAGTTTCTGGCAAGCATTTTTCAGCAGGGTGCCAGTTTCTCTACAATTAAAGTTTAATTGGCAGCTATTTCTAATTTCCACATATGAGATAATTCAGCTTCTGGTCTCTTCTAAGCTCTGCAAAGCTTTTCTGAAGGGTACTTTTCTTAGACCACTGATTAAGGACCCTACGCCTCCTTGGGATCTTATTTTGGTCATTCAGGTCTTGGTTTCTTCCCCTTTTGAACCCACTGCAGATCTACAATTTCTGTCTTGGAAGACAGCCTACCTGATTACTATTACTTCAGCTAAAAGGGTGTCTGAGCTTCAGGCCTTATCAGTTAAGCTCCCTTGCATGATTTTCTACAAAGACAGAGTTTCTTTGCGCACTAATCCTTCCTTTCTGCCTAAAGTGCCCTCAGAATCGAACATAAATCAGGTTATCTATCTCCTGTCTTCTTTTCGAACTTTCAGAATACAGGAGAGTGTAAATTGCACCTGATGGATTTTCATAGACAATTACATTTTTACTTAGATCAAAGGCCTTCCAAAAGTCTGATCAACTTCCTATTCTAGGCCCTTCTTAGGGAAGCCTATATCTAAAGTCACCATTGCTCTCTGGATTTCTTGGTGTATACTCCTGGCATATTCAGCAAAGGAAGTGCCTCCGCCAGGTCATGTTAAGGCGCATTCGACTAGATCTATGGCTACTTCAGCCGCCTTTTGGTCCAAAGTTTCCTTGGATGACATTTACTCTGTGGCTACCTGGGCATCTTCACATACTTTTATCTCCCATTACAAGTTTTATCTTCTTTCCAGAAAGTAGAGCATTCTTTGGCTCCACCGTGTTGCAGAATATCCTTCCATGAGGTCCTCCCAGGTGTTTGGTAGCTGGGGACTCTGTCCCACTGGTTAAAGAGCAAATGAAGACAACATCAGATAAAGAAGTTATGTACTCACCATAATGTTCCATCCGAGTTGTTGCTCTTCTTTTGTCTTCAACTATCCTTCTCTCCTTCCCTCTGCCTCATATGGGCTGTGTGGTGGTCTGGCTGGGAATGATGTGACACTTTCCTTGGCATAAACTTTTATTCATTTTGATACTGTCTGCGTTTTTGGTGTCAGGTTGGGTTGCCATGGGGGGGGGGCAGCAAGCTCTATCTGAAGGGAGGAAGGAGACAGGGGCATTTTGGGTAGAAGAGGAGCTTGGCGCTCGGATCAGATGCTGGAGAAATGCGGCAGAGTTGGATCAGTGTCCCACAGACTGAAGACAAATGAAGAGCAGCAACTCAGATGGAACAATGTTCTTCGTATTTCACTGTTGCAGTCATCACCTGTGGATTATCCCTGCTGTGGTAGTCATTGGCCGGCCCGAATACCAGAGCCAATGTTTTTCTGTGTCAGCTGCTGTTGCTTGTGGACTGACATCCGGTCGTCAGTGCTATAACTCATTAACCCCGAGTACCTTCTCATGGTGTCTGTGTGCTTAAACCCGAGCGAGCCATGAGACGGTACAGATTTAGAGCGGTTACCCCCAAGTGCCTTCCACAAGCGAGAGGGTGTACTGCATATTTGTAGTTCACCTTAATGTTAAACACGCTGAAATTGTAACTGATGGTTTAATTTACCTTATATCGTTACAATTCAGCGCGTTTTTACATTAAGTTCACTTTGAAGTTTTTAAAGAAAATCCGCTTTAAAAGTTCGTGATTAAGCAAGTGGTGGCAGCCAGTCGGATTTTTGCAATCCAAGCCACCACTTGGTACCAACTCAGTCAGCATTTAGCATCTGAACCCTAACAAACACTTCATTTTAAATTATCACTGATGTGAGTGACAATACTCCTGAGATTACTGTAAAATCTGAAAAGCATTCAGTTCCTGAACATGCTTCATTAGGGACAGCAATTGCTTTTATTATTGTAGGAGATAGACATCAGTCCTAATTGGCATGTTAGTTGCAGGATTTCGGATGGTCTCCCATTCCATCTTAAACCTTCTCTAAGTAATTACTGCAGCTTAACTAGTGCTCTTTTGGATTGGGAGCTGGTATCACTAACGTATCAATCTGGGCCAGTGATTAGGGATTTCCGGTCCGATCAGCATATACAAATCTCCAAATACAAGTCAGTGATGTGAATGGCACTCTGCCCATGTTTTCTGAAAAATTCTATGAGGTATATGTCACTGAAAATAATTTGATTGAAACATGTAGATGCAATTTTTGCTAGTTTTGTTTCCTTAATGCTTTTAAACATCAGGTACTTCCGAGGTTGTGTGGATGTTCAGTCATTGCTAAGGAATGGTTACAGACTTTTTTTTTTTTGATGTCTCGAGAGTGCTTTTCATTAAGTTTTATTTATTCTTAATAGAGGCGTATTGGGCTAGTCTTCATAGTTTTTTTTCCTGTGAAACCTAACTGTCTGACTAACTAATGACAAACTAGCAACATGGTTGCCAATGGAGATGATTCACTTTACCACATTGCAGTACTGATTTATGAACTGTGAAATGAGGATGTCCAGGTACAACCTGATTGCTTCACTCATTCGCTGTGTTAGAAATCACCCATGAAAGCAGGGATGTGTACTATTGCAGGATAAATCTTGGCTGCAAGTTGCAGACTAAATAAGGGTGCGTGATTGGAGCTGCACAGCAGTCCAAATCTGGAGACAGGGTTAAACTGTTAAAAGTTGGGCCTTGTGATAGTTTTAGAACTCTCAACTATAACTTTTTCCAATTTGCACAGTGAGCGCTATTGGGAAAGTTCATTGTTGGAAATAGAGCAAGACTTGAAATTGGCGATAATGACCAGGTTTCATGAACTTATGAATTCACATTACAATGTTTTAAGAGTTGGTAACTGTGGCTGACTTCTGTATAAGTAACATTGTGTTGTTACAAAGGCATAGATGTGGTGGAAAGGGTAGTCCTGGATGATAACGCAATAATCTTATAAGCTGAGGTAGAATCCATCAGAGCCAGGTAGTGAGTAACCAAATTTGTCTTCTAATTTTGCAGTTCTGTTATGCTTGTATCTGAAAAATAGAAGACAGAGGGTGGACAGTGGTGGTTTTAAAGATATAGAGTGGTAATGTATGAATAATAGTTGATGGCACATCCATTGTCCTGTACTTTGAGCTTATTTGTAGATTTGGCTGTAGGTTACTAACTTCATGCCACAACCTTTACAGTTGAGATTTGTAACTGGCACTTTTTTTTTGCTCTGGTTTCTGACCAAGCAGAATTCAGCAACTCTTAATAGTGACTCTTCCATGCTGATTTTTTGTTTTTAAACATATGTTGCTTTCCTAATTTTAGGTGCTTCTTTTTAATTCGTGTAAATTGTTCACAACTCTACACAACGTCACTTAAAGGAAAATTGGCCATAATTAGCCCCTTCTCAACACTTCTTTGATCACCAAGTATCCACTGCTGTAAGTCCTTTATCATCATACAGCATATATGTAAAGTATTGCATCTGGATCCAGGGATGTAATTGTTCCGCTGTACTTGGCACTCATTAGGTTGTTCAGAGTTTAATGCCACTTTCACACTTGCTCCAAGTGGAATGACCCACAACACTTCCTCATTAAAAAAAACCCATATACATAAATGGTAAAAACAATGCAGACTATCTCAAAGTCTTGTCCTCCTCAGTGTCATGCAGGCACTATGCCTCATTTATAGAGTGTCAACAAACCCTATTCTGTCACGTCTGTTACACATTTGTAATGATCATCATAAACACCCACTAAAGGGATCTCTATCTCTTTTGCAAAATAAATAGAACTTGTTTGAGGGATGGGTATGTATCACAGAAAATACCGCTTCTAGGGAACAGTCTTCCAGTCCACATAAAGCAAAGTAGTTTTCTTACTCTTTTCAAACGTAACTTGGATGAATGAGTGACTGTAAATTCACCCCCCCCCCCCCCCAGTTTAGCTCCCTGTCTCTTGTGAATAGTGGGAACATGTAAATGTCCCAACATGTCCTTGTTTACCCTATCTCTGGGTTATTCGTATGCAAAATATAAAGGTTAAAAACTTCTATGGAAATGTAAGGCTAGGCTTCTTAATGTCCTCGCACTTCAGAAGCCTAGTACATACCCATGAGCCTCTCAAGTAGTAAAAGGAAAAATGATTTTCAGAATATATTCTGCTGTGTTGCATTGCCCTTGTGATATAATATAGGATCATTTGGCACATGCCAGGTCATATAAGAAAGAAGTTTTAGTGGTATTTTGGAAGAATCTTTGTGAGGCTGTGGGTTCTGGGGCCTTTATGCATTTAGTTCTTACTAAAAAGCTTGCTAAAAAGCATGTTCATTTAGAGGATGTACCATTCTGGGGGAGTTTGTAAGACTCCTGACCTGAGAGAGTGTTCAGAGGAATGAGGATTTGGTCTTGTTTGTACTTAGGTGTGCTAGTCCTCCTTTATGTAATGTGTCCTCAGGGAACTCACTGGTCTTGTTTGCCCAGATTTTCTTTTTAATTACTGGTAGTGTGTGTTGAGCAGGAAGTTTACAACCTCTGTGGAAATATGACATGGCATGAGCAAATTATCAATGGTAACCGTAATGTGCCCTCCAATCTAACAAGAGCAAATAAGGCCATTTTAGATATATGTGGAGTAGGTGATTAGATTAATGGGAAAGTGATTGGCTTCTAGAGGTAGCGCACCACCACTACTGCTAGTCCCTGCTCTCTGATTCTGAAAAAGGTTGACCAAATATGTTGGAGGCAGATTGTTTCTTGATTTACCCAAAATTCTGATATGGCTGTAATATCACCTTGCTGTTTTTGGATCCAGTATTCCATCTAGCAGAGCTAGTTTCTTACGCTGCCTGTATATGAGCAAGACAGTTTTATTATTTTGATGGTTTACAGTTTTGGACCAGAATTTGTCAGTGTTAACTGCTTTTAGGATAAGAGCATACGAGTTAATTGTAGCAAACCTGTATGGATTTTGACTGTTTTAGGATAAGGGAGTAATTTTTTGGGGGTGCTGACTTTGATATAGAACTGTTGCCTTACTGGCATTGCATACATCTGGCAGCTAGAGTCAAAAGTGAAATATGCATTCCCAGAACCTATTTGGAGGATGTAAAAAATGACTTTTTGAATTCTCCTTAGGATAGAGACTCAGTTTTTGGGCCCTGCGTTTCAGAGGTTATTAAAAATGTGATAGAGGTAAGCTGATTCAGGGAATCTCTCAAAATTGTCAGTCTTTCTCCGGTTAATTTTTGCTCCCTCATCCAATTTTGGCAAGAACCAAAACACAGTCTTTGCAGAATGCTGGTAACTAGGCATGTTCTTCGTGTTTCACTGTTGCAGTCATTACTTTTGGGTAATCTGCTGGCAGGTTGCCCTCAGTCGGCCTGAATAACAAAGTCTTGGGTCCTGCGTCAGTTGCTGTCCCCTCTTCCATGATGTCAGGTCATCAGGGGTATAAAACATGCAGCAGACTCCTGAAATTTTTGTTTTCGAGTTTCAGAACCGAAGTCTTCATACTAAAGCTAAGTACCCTATTGGGTAAACTTTTTCTTGCTCCTTGCCGATGACAGTACAGGTTAATAATTGCATTACTTGTGGGAAGCAAATGCCTCATAAGGATTTTCATTTGTACTGTATTCCTTGCCTAGGCCCTGATCACAACGTGCCTTGCTGTCAGTTTTGTGCTAAATTTAACCAACACACTATTAAGCATCGGTATATTTTTGCTTCTAAATATTTTGGATCAAGATTTAACTACCCTGAAAAGTAGTCTGTTAGCAATCCGACTACCGGAGTTCACAAAAAACGCAAGGAAAAAGACAGAGACAGACCGTCGAGGTCCAAAACCGACTACTTATCCTAAGCCAGTCACCGGTACTCAGTGAGGTGCTTTCGCAGCCCCTGATACCCGCTACTTTTGAGTCGCAGGCCTCTATCGAGACATATTCGGAGTCCGGTATGCTGTGAGATTCGCAAAGTATTGAACCCGCGGATGTCTCTCCCTTGGATGGGTCCGGAGCTGCTGAGCAGGCACCGGCTTCTGAGGGTGTTTTCAGGTCTCAACATTTTTATATTAAACTGACGCCATCAACAGAAACGAGGTCAAAAACAACTTCTATGTCTAAAAAACCGACGCATGAGCCACGTGCTCAGGCCCGTATGCCTAAAAAACAAATGATCAAAATGGCTGAGGATTGAATTACCTTGATCAGGGGTTCCCAACCCCCCCCCCCCCCCCCCCCCCCCGCTAAGAGGCCTAGGCAAGGCACTGATTTTGAATCTTCAGATCAGGTTTCCTTTTCTTCTGATTCCTCTTCTGATCAGGAATTTTATATCCCACCTTATGAGGAATTCTGATGCAGAGGAATCCATCCCAGCTGCATCTCCTCCTGAGGATTACTCTTTTGGAGATGCTTTGCATACTTTGAGGGAACATTTTCACTGGGAGAGTTAGGACTTCTCTGAATCAAAAAAGAGGCTTAGGTATTTCCTTCTTCCTCAGCATAGGCCTTTGGCAATACCTCCTGTTTTAGACATTGTTGATGTGTTCTCGGAATCGAGCATGGCTCCTGATTCCCTGCCTCCGGCTCCTAGTAAGCCAGACCGATATTACAGGGTTCCTGTCTCCCACAAATTTCTTTCTAAAAATCCTGCTGCTGATCCGTGAGACTGTTTCTCAGGGTCCCAAGGGTGTAAAGGCTTCTACAGCCAAAAATCCTCCCCCTTCAGATAGAGATTCCAGGGCACTGGATAGATGGGGTAAGAAAGTTTATACGTCTGCAACCCTGTTTCATTTGCTTAAATATCAACAGCATGTTATGGGATTACTGAAACAGAAAATGATGTTGATTTCTGATTGTGTGGAAAATAGAGTTACAGGATTTATTGCTTTCAGCAGAACAGGTTGGAAAGCTTACTTTGCAATGTGGTTTTGATTCCTTGGAGGCATGTTGTAGGGCCACCATTACTGGATCTGTGATAAGAAGGCATGCCTGGCTCAAGGAGAAAAATTTGCCTGATCATGTTAAAGCTAAATTATTGAATGCCCCTTTGCAGCATGATACTCTGTTTGGTAATAAGGCAGATGAGGTATTAAAGAAAATGGAAGACAAAGCTAAATCTATGCAAACTGTAAAAGATTTCTTGAAAGTGCAGCCACCCAGGTTCAGTAGGCATTGGCCTACTAAAAATTGGTTCTTTCCTGTGTCCAGCAGAGCCAGTCAGGGCAAACCCAGGCACTCAAAAGGCTCCAAATATCAATCACAGGGATCTTACAGGTCAAAGCAATGGGGTGCCTCCACCTCCAAATCTGGAGGTAGCAAAGCACAACCCTACAATAAGTGGTCTCAATAACTTCCCTCTACCATCTCCAAGCACTTACTTTTGGCAGCCCCCTTGGGGGGAAAACTAGCACTTCATGCACAAAATTGGCAGTTAATAACCCAGGACAAGTGGGTATTAAACATAGTATCCCAGGGTTACAGATTTCATTTCCATACTTTGCCAATTCGAAACGGATGGCCGCATCTGCCACAAAACCAGTGGGCAGAGGCTCAGAAACAAGTCATGTCCCTCGTGGGATATGGGGGCTATTCAACTGGTACCAGAAAAGGAAAAAGGACAAGGATTTTATTCAAGACTGTTCCAGGTACCCAGAAAAGATGATTCATGGTGTCCAGTACTGGACTTACAGATTCTGAACACGTTCCTGGACATTCCAAAATTCAAAATGTTGACTTTACAACTGCTACTGCCTATGCTAGGCAAGAATGCTTGGTTAGTAACTCTAGACTTAAGAGGCATACCTGCATATCCCAATAAGGGAATCTTGCAGAAGATACCTCCACTTCAAAGCAGGCTTTTTTCATTACCAATTCTCTGCACTATCCTTTGGCTTATCTAGTGCACCCAGGGTCTTTACAAAGTGCCTGGCACCAGTAATTGCATTCTGCAGACAAAGAAATATTCAAATTTATCCTTATCTGGATAATTGTCTCATTCAGGCATAGGACAAGGACACTCTTCTTCAGCATCTGGCATTTGTAAAAAGGCTTCTATCATGCCTAGGGTACATGGTAAACAAAAAGAAATCACAACTGGTACCCTCTCAAATAATTACATTCCTGGGTGCAAGCTTGAATACAACTGCCCAGATGGCTTACCTCACACCAGACAAATGTAATTGACAACATACTTCAAACAAATGGCAACAAAAACCCAGTTATCTGCAAGACAAATTCTGCAGGCTTTGGGGTTCATGGCATCTTGCATTCTACTAATTCCATATGCGAGACTGCATGTGAGGAAACTTCACTGGTACCTAAAAAGTTTATGGAGGCAGCATTCACAGCCTGGAAACAATGATTCCTCTCATTCCTTGCCTACAACAGAAGTTTCTTTGGTGGGCAAAGACATGTCACCAAAACAAGGGACTGTCATTCACTCTTCCCCATGCCACCCAAACCGTAACTACAGACATATCAGACTATGCTTGGGGGGCCCACCTGGCAGGGAGATGCATTCAGGGCAAATGGAGCCCAAATCACATGCACCTACATATCAACCAGAAAGAGATGCTAGCTGTACAGAATGCTGTGACAGCCCTCAAGGACTTTCTTCATCCAGGACAACTACTGATGAAGACAGACAACACCACAGTCATGTGGTACATAAACAAGCAGGGGGGGTACCCATTCCTGCCCTCTTTGCAGACTATCTATGGCCTTGTGGAACACAGCCTTGACTTACCAAATACATCTACAAGCTCAATTCCTGCCAGGAAAGCAAAATACTCTGGCAGACTAAGCAGAATTCTTATGGACCCACACGAATGGAAACTGGATCCACAAATCTTCAGCATGTTGACACGCAAACGGGGAGCCCAGACATAGATCTTTTTGCCTCACCCCAAAACTATCAGTTGGACAAATTCTGCACAAGAATTTATCACAAAAAAGCTTGGAAAGTGGATGCTGTATCCTTCAGCTGGAAAAACCTATCAGTCTATGCCTTTCCCCCTCTGCCTCTGCTCTCCAATGGCTTACTAAAAGTCAGACAGGAAAAACCAAATATGATTCTGATTGCTCCAGACTGGCCTCTCCAGCACTGGTACCCACTCCTACGCAATATGTCACAACTTCCTCTGTGATACCTGCCTCAGACACCTTACCTACTTTCTCAGTAGAACTTTCAAATTCTGCACACTCAGCTCCAAACTCTGAATCTTACAGCATGGCTAATCAACTAATTTCACCAGTTACATCTCTCAGCAAACCTGTGATGGATGTCATTTTGGAGGCTAGATGGCCTAGTACTAGGAAATCTTATACTGACAAATGAAAAAAGATTCTGTGCCTGGAATCGATCACAAGGGATAAGCACAGCAATGCCCAATATTCCTCAGATTCTGCAATATTTAACTGAGATGCTTCACAAGGGCCTATCTTTTTCTTCCATACGAATCCATGCCTCTGCTATTTCAGCTCGTTACAACACAGAGCCTCCCATCTTTTCTCATCCTCTGTTAAAGCAGTAATTCAGAGGGGCCAAAAATTTAAGACCACCCAGGAGAGCACCAGCCCCTGCATGGGACCTCAATTTTGTTTTCAAAAAACTCACTCTACCTCCTTTTGAGCCAGCTGCTACTGCAGACCTAAAATTTCTCTATTGGAAAACAGCTTTTCTTTTAGCAGTCATTTCAGCTAGAAGGATTTCAGAACTACAGGCTGTTATGGCCGTGGAGCCTTTTATTATTTTTTACCCGGACAGGGTGGCTGTCAGGACCAATCCATCCTTTATGCCTAAAGTGGTATCTAGTGTGGCCCTTAATCAGACCATTCATCTGCCAACTTTTTTCCCAAATCCTCAGAACAAAGGTGAGCGGATTCTGCATTCATTGGATGTACACAGACAACGAAGATCCTACTTAAACAGGACAAAATCTCTAAGAAAATCTGAACAATTACTGGTGGCATTTGCTGCAGGGGCAGAGGGAAAGGCTATTTCCAAGCAGACCATTTCAAAATGGATAAGCCATTGTATTAGTTTCTGCTATATGCCCAATGGTAAACCTGTCCCCAAGGGGATCAGATCTATTCCACCAAGGCTGCATCTACATCTGCAGCCTTTCTCAGAGGGGTTCCTACCAGAGGCATTCTAGAAGCTGCTACCTGGAGCTCAGTTCATACGTTCACCAAACATTACCATTTACCTCTCTTCTCTAAATCCATAGCAGGCTTTGCCACTGCTGTCCTGCAGGGCCTTATAGCTGCTCCTAATGCTGTATAAATCCATCCTCCCAACCATAGCTTTGGGATTCTACCCAAATGTAATGACTACAACAGTGAAACACGAACAACATAGTACAATTGTATACACTTACCATAAATGTAGATGTTCGAGTGTATTCACTGTTGCAGTCCTGGTTACCCTCCCTCCAGCCCCGTTTTTTTTTTCTTTTTTCCCTCTAACTATACCTCTCATTTCTGTTACTATCTTTAAAAGCCTCATTTCTGTTACTATCTTTAAAAGCCTTTTTGGTGTATTTGCTTTTGTTTGGAGGTATATGTTTTGTTTTTATCATTCTACACACACACACACACACACACACATATATATATATATATATATATATATATATATATATATATATATATATATATATATATATATATATATATATATATATATATATCTAGGTTCATAGGTATATAGGTTCATAGGTTCATACTAGGCTATCTGCCCTAGGGCATTTATAAGCCTAGCCAGAGTGTGTTTGGCTTTCGCCACCCATTTTAAATTAATTTTGCTATGCCTTTTTTTTTGAGGTTAGTATACTGTGCCTCTGTCTAACAGTGACACAGAAGTGATAGCCGGGTAAACCTACGATCTCCCATCCACTCATCAAGATTCCTCTTGAAGAGAGTCAATGTGGGACTCTGCCTAACCTGGACTGGGATTTTATTCCAGAGTGAAGGGAGCCTCTGGGTTATGAATCTGTCCCTCCAGCATGTCCTATTTATTTCAGTGCTGAGGTTCAAGTCTCTCGGCGTAGCTCGATGGGATTTGGATTTTCTGAGGTGCAGCATGTCCATTAATTCCGGGTTGGACATGGCTTTATATGTCAGGCACAGATCACCTCTGAGCAGGCGGTATGCCACTGAGTAGAGCTGGAGTTTCTTTAACTGGGCAGCATATGGCATCTGTTTGAGCCCTTTGATCCTCTTGGTGAGGTACTTTTGGGGTCTTTCCAGTTTCTGCAGGTGTCTGGTAAGGTACATCCCAAAAGGGGCATTGTACTCAATTATGGGCCTGATGAGGGATGAGTAAAGAGGCACAATGACCTCCCCTTATCTAGATGTGAATCCCTTCATGATTAGGTGGGCTATATAAAATGTTTTTCTAACCACTTTGGCCACGTGGTTGTCAAATGAGAGATTGCTATCAACTTGGGTCCCCAGGTCCCTAATGACTTCTTCTGTACTTAATGGATTACCACCTATGTGGTAATTTGTGGGCACTTTGTTTTTGCCAAAGGGGATGACTAAGCACTTTTTGGCATTTAGCTTGAGGCCATGGCTCTGGCACCAGTTGTCTGTTTCCATGAGGCCCTTTTGGAGGATGCTTGTGTCGGCTGGAGAGTTGATTATGGCGCCCAGTTTGCAGTCATCTGCGAACTTGGTCAGCCACAGTCCTTCCGTGTTGGCCTGTACCGCCGAGAAATATATACCGAACAAGAGAGGTCCCAGGACTGAGCCTTGTGGGACGCCACTTGTAACTGGTTTGGAGTCTGACATGGCTCCAGCAATTCTAACCATGTGGGTTCTGTCCTTGAGCCAGTTTGCAACCCATCTAGTGACATAGGGTTTATATTTAAGCTGGTGAGCTTATCTATAATGCCAGTGGGGTATTGTATCGAAGGCTTTTGCGAGGTCCAGGTAGGCTGTGTGGACCACCTTCCCCTCGTCAATGGCCTTGGTGACTGTTTCAAAGAAATCGACCAGGTTTAAGAGGCAGGATCTCCCCTTAACAAAGCCAAACTGGGTAGGATCCAGTGTCTGTAGGTCCCCAATATCTTTATTTATGAGGTCCATGATGATCCTTTCCATAGCTTTGCAGACCAAGCTAGTCAGGCTTATGGGGCGATAGTTTCCAGGATCTGTTGAGGCACCACCTTTGTGGAGAGGGACCACTGTTGCTGTAGGCCACTCTTTGGGTACATATCCTGTAGTAAGGCTAAGATTGAACAGTAGTTTTATGTTTGGGTTTAGCTCTTCTTGTTGTTCATGTAGGACGCAGCCCGGGACACCATCTGGTCCCATTGATGCTGTGTTTTTTGCTTTGGAGAGGGCGGCTCTTACCTGAGCATCTGAGATGTCATGGGGGGCAGCACTCTGTTGGGATAGATATTTGCCCTTTTGGTGGGGAGGGGGGGGAGTTTGCAATGTCTGTGGGCTCGGTGTATTTTTTGTCATTTTGGACTAATTCTGAGCATATTTGGGAATTCCCACCCAGGTTCCTAACATAACTAAAGAAAGCCTTGTGATTTTCCTTAGTGTCCTGTGCAATTTTTCTCTTGAAGCTGGCCTTAGACGATTTTATGAGTGCCCGTAGTGTTTTGCTAATACTGATCAGAGATGCCTTCCCTTTTTGGGATTTTGCTCTGTCATGTAGTAGCTTCCTCCTTCTATTGTATAGTTTGTTTATGGCTGGGGTCCACCAGACAGGACGTCTGCCTTTGGAGGATTGGGTCTTGGTTTTACTTGGGATTGCATGATCCATGCATTCCTGAAGGTGTTCATAGAATGCGTTTATAAAGGATTCTGCGGTCTGGGCCGTATTTTCCACAGGCCTGGGGGCTTTGAAGGATTTCGCCTCTGTTTTGAGGCGTGTGAAATTTGCTTTAGAGAAGTTTTTCACTGTGGTTTTCTGGGCAGGGGGTGGGGTCGGGATGTGAATATCCAGTGAGATTAGTTTATGGTCTGATCTTACCAGTGAGGGATACACTTCTGGTCTGGAGGATAGTGTCCCCATGTTGGTGGTGATCAGGTCCAGTATGTTTTCCCCTCTTGTGGGAGTGGTAACAAGTTGTTCCATAGCATTTGAGTTTATAAATTCTAGGAACCTTTGGGCTAGGGTGTTGGAGCTAGAGTAATGCTCCCAGTCTATGTTTGGGTAGTTGAAGTCGCCCAATATAATGGTGTTTGGAGAGACCTTCATATTTTCCAGTATTCTCAGGAAGGCTGAGTGGGGTTCCTGTGTTTGGGAGGGTGGTCTGTAGCAGGCTATAAACTGGAAGGCAGTTTTACCCACAGTTAGTTGCACATGGATAGTCTCTGATGCTTCGTGCTGTGCCACCAACCTTGAGGTGTGGGTATCTTTGACAAATATTGATACTCCCCCTCCTTTTGTGGTTCGGTCCAAGTTTTGGGGCCGAAAAGCATGGTATGAGGTATAACCTAGTAGTGCTGGGGTGCTCTCAGGAGCCTTGAGCCAGGTTTCTGTTACTGCACAGATATCGATGTTCTCCATGCTAAGGAGAGTTTGGTCGTGCATCTTGAGGTTTAGACTTCTGGCGTTGAGTAGCATTACTCTTAGTTTCTTATCCCTTGTGATACCTATGGAGGTGGGTTTGTCTTTTGAGCCTTGCTTAAAAAAGGCACTATGGGGGTAGCAAGAGCCTTTGCCAATATCCAGCCCAGGGTGACAGGTGCAAGCCGTCCCTAGCGAAGCATCGTGGCTTGTCGAGCATATCATCCCAAGCTGACAGGCATTGGATCCCCTTTGAATGACACCAGTACTTTAGCCAATTGTTGAAATTGATCATCTTGTCTTCATATTGTGGCATCATTCTTGGTAAGGGTAAGATGCTACTCAAGGTCAGGGTCATACCGGCCTGGGCTACATGCTCAGAGAGCTCCTCTATGTCTCTTTTCATGTAGTCCAGGGAGGTACGTCTCAGGTCATTCACACCAGCATGGACAATGACCGAGTCATATTTGTACTTGCCTTGGAGTGACCTGAGTGCTTGTGTTATGTGGCTGATCCTAGCACCCGACAGGCAGCTCACCGTGACCTTCTCCTTGTTCAGCCTGGTGAGCGGGACGTCAGTGTGCCTGACGATAGAGTCACCTATTATAAGTTTATCAGGTGTGTTGTTTAGCCTTAAGGGCTGTGACTGTTCAGCACACTGGCTTTGTGAGCTATGTGTTGCACGTGTTTTGTTTTGGGGTAGCGGTTGCTTGGGTGTCTGCTTTGGAGGTCTCTGCTGCTTAGGCAGATTTTTATTTAGAGCCTCTGAGTATGTTTTTGTGTGTTTGTGTTTGGTTTGTTGTCGTGGTAGGTCTATGTGAGACTGGAATTGTAGTGAGCGTGGTTTCCTTCTCCTCCTGACTGGTTACGCCAGTACTGAGTTGAGAGAGCTTAGCCTCCAGTATGGCTATATGGTTGCATCTCTCACATGTGTTGGAATTTGTTGGGAGGAGGAGAGGGTTGTCTGTGTACATGAGGCAGTTGTAACATTGCCTCAAGATTCCCAGATATATATATATATATATATATATATATATATATATATATATATATATATATATATATATATACACACACATATATACATATATATTTAGCTCCCCATTTGGGGGGCACCTGACATCTGGGGCAAGATAAACTGATGTAATGGCATCGGCTGCATGTGTTATACCCCTGACGACCTGACATCATGGAAGAAGGGACAGCAACAGACGCAGGACCCAAGACTTTGTTAATCAGGCCGACTGAGGGCAGCTTGCCAGCGGATTTCCCAAATGTAATGACTGCAACAGTGAATACACTCGAACATCTACATTTATGTTGTGTACACAATTGTACTTTACTCCTCAGAAGATGGTAAAAGAACTGTTTCTGTGCAGTGTACACATTTACAGATATCAGTTCGTCTTGTAGGATTATGAAAATTATGCATTTCCAATGCTTCTCATTATTATGCCCATATCTTTGCAAGGGAGCATGGTGATGACACAAATGAAGCACCATTTTGAGGCGGACATTGAGACGCACAACTTCTACACTACACTGATATGTAGCCTCTGTCTGTTTCAGATGATGAGATATTATGCTTTGTTTATTTATCAGTTATGAGAAATATTATATTAATCATATTTCTGTGAATATCTCCTTAAAGGAGCATCACACCATAATGGTTAAGGTATCATTTTAAAGCTGACATTCATACAAACAAATTAAATACAAATTGTATGGGTCTACATGGTACATTGAGCAAGATATTGTGCTTTGCTTTTCCACAAAGGAAAAAAATATGCACAATATCAGCATTCCATGCCAAATATTTAATAATGACTTTGATACGCACTATCAACATTTACACTGTTGGAAAGGTCAGTGTCTGCTGAAAACTTTTGCATTTACATTTTTACTCTAGCTCTTATTAGAGTTATGAACATTTGTTGGCAAATATAATTGTATTGGTATTTCATCTGTGTCAATGAGTATTTGTTAGAACTGTAAGGTGATAAGTTCATTTCTTTTAAAGGCTCAACCCGCACCCACTGAGAGTTAAAGGTACACACTCAGAAGCGCTGTACTGGTGGGAATGAGTTAAGCAGCATAACCCTGAGTTTGTTTCTGGGGGATATTTTTATATCGGGGAATTTTATTCTTATGAGATTGCCTAAAAAGGCACCATAGTGGAGGCAAGTACCTTTGTCAGCAACCCAAAGCCTAGTGCTCACAGGTGAAGACCATTTCTGGCAAAGCAGCATTGTCTTTTGACCATATCATCCCAGGCTGTCAGACACTGTCCTCCTAGATTAACACCAGAAGCTAAGCCAATTGTCAGTCATTTATTATTTTGTTTATATTGTGGCATCATCCTGGGTGAGGGATGAAAGCTGCTTAGGGCTAGGGACATACCTGCCTGGGACAAATAATCTGAAAGCTCCATCATGCATCTCTTCAAATCATCTAGTGAGGTAGGTATCAAGTTATTCACTCCAGCATGGACTATGACAGAGTCGTAACAGTACTTGTTATTGAGAGACGTGAGTGTGAGTGTTTAGTTGGATCCTGGCACCAGATAGGCAGCTGATCGAGACCTTCTCCTTGTCCAGCCTAGTGAGGGTGACATCTGTGTGTCTCACTATGGAATAGCCATAACCAAGACATTTCATTTAGATATGTTTTGTATTAGGGGCTTATTTGGTGAGACACTGATGATTTTCTCCCTTTGCATACGTGGGTTTGTATGTTGTGTGCTTGGTATTTGTAGCAGGTGGCATGTGCGTGCTGAGAACCTGCTTGGTGACCTTCCATTACGCCAGCTGTATTCTGTAGTAAGTGGTGGAGGGTGGGCTAGATGGCCTAGGTTCTGTTATAGAACAAGTAAAATCAGCTAATCTGTGGGAGGTTTATGGGTAGAAACCTGCACCAAAGCCTCAAAAAGTGCAGCTGGGTTGCTCTCTGAGAAGCAGGGAAGCATAGGAGGCTTTCCTAGTAGTTATCTAGGGTAAATTTGACTTTTTAAGAATTTGCATCTATACAAGGTAGTGCTAACCCCCATTGCCCAGTTGACAGCTACACTGATAAAGGCTTTGTGTTATATACAAGCCAAAACCGGTCTGTTTGATACACTTTAACTATTTTTATTTGGTCTCCACTGTCTGCTGGTCATATATTTGATTCAATAGGGGCCTCTTGCAGGGCTGCTGTTACTGGGTCTGTGCTCAGAAGGCATGCTTGGCTAAAGGAGCAATCTTTGCCTGATCATGTTAAAGCTAAATTGCTGGATGATCCCTTAAATCAGGACTGCCTGTTTGGCAACAAGGCTGAGGAAGTTTTTAAAAAGATGGAAGATGAAGCTAAATCTATGCAAACTGTTAAAGATTTCTTAAAGGTTCAGCCTCCTAGATTTAGTAGGCACTGGCCCTCTAAGAATTGGTCCTTTCCAGCCCCCTTCCAGGCATTCTCAAGCCAAACCCAGACACAGCAAAAATCCCAAATTTCAGTCCCAGGGGACACACAGGAATAAGCAGTGGGGGGGGCCTTCACTTCCAAATCTGGGAGTAATAAGACTCCCCCCTATGGTAAACTGTCTCAATTACTTCATTTTAAAATTTCCAAGCACTTATCAACTGACTGCCCCTTTGGGGGGGGGATTGCTCTTCATGCTGGGAACTCCTTACCCAGGGCAAACTGGTTTTAAATATAGTGTCCCAGGGATACAAATTTCACTTCCACACATTGCCAACACCAAGCGGGTGGCCGGACCTACCCCCAAATCAGTGGGCAGAGGCCCTAAAACAAGTGCTTTCTCTCTTAAGCATGGGAGGCTATTCAGTTGGTACCAGAAGAGGAAAAGGGACAAGGTTTCTACTCGAGACTTTTCCTGGTATCCAGAAAAGACAATTCATGGCGTCCTATCCTGGACCTGTCTACTCTAAACACCCTTTTGGAGATTCCAAAATTCGAGATGCTGACACTTCACCAATTACTTCCTATGCTAGGCAAAGATGCCTGGTTGGCGACACTAGATTTAAAAAAAGTGTACCTGCACATCCCAATCAGGGAATCTTGCAGAAGATACCTACGCTTCAGAGCAGGCTACACGCACTATCAGTTCTCTGCACTGCCCTTTGGCTTATCTACTGCGCCCAGGGTATTCACAAATTGCCTAGCTCCAGTTATTGCATTTTGCAGGCAAAGAAATATTCAAATATACCCATACCTCGACAATTGTCTAATTCAGGCAGAAAGCCAGGACATACTTTTGAATCATCTGGCCTTTGTACAAAGGGTTCTAACTTGTCTGGAGTACACCATAAATGAAAAGAAATCACACCTGGTACCCTGTCAACAAATTATATTTCTGGGAGCAAGCTTGAATACCACTTCCCAAATTGCTTACCTCACACCAGAGAAACAAATTCATTTGACAACCTGCTTCAAACAAGTGGCCACAAAAACCCTGCTATCTGCAAGACAAATGCTGCAAGCCTTGGGGTTCAGAATTTTTCTAATTCCATATGCAAGACTGCATATGAGGAAACTACAGTGGTATCTAAAAAGCCTATGGTGTCAGCATTCTCAGGATCTAGAAGCAATGATTCCTATCATACCTTGCCTATGCCTAGAATTCCTTTGGTGGGCAGAGGCCTGCCACCAAAACAAGGGACTACCTTTCACACCACCCCCTGCCACCCAAACCCTAACAGACGCATCAGACTATGCATGGGGGGCTCACCTGGCAGGGAAGTGCATTCAGGGCAAATGGAACCCAAGTCGAATGCACCTGCATATCAATCAAAAAGAAATGTTAGCTGTACAGAATGCTCTGACAGCCTTCAAGGACCACATTCTTCCAGGACAACTTATGGTAAAGACGGACAACACCACAGTTATGTGGTACATAAGCAGGGGGGTACACATTCGTACCCCCTCTGCAGACTAGCCATGGCTCTGTGGAACACAGCCTTGAGCTACCAAGTGCACCTACAAGCTCAATTTCTGCCAGAAAAATTAAATACACTGGCAGACGGACTAAGCAGAAACCTCATGGACCCACACGAGTGGAAACTGGAACCAAGGATTTTCAGCATGTTGACAAGCAAATGGGGGAGCCCAGATATAGACCTGTGTGCCTCTCCGCAGAACTACCAATTTGACAAATTTTGCACAAGGGCTCCCCACAAACTTGCCTGGAAAGTGGATGCTATGTCCTTCAGCTGGAAAATCAGTCTATGCCTTCCCCCCCCTCTGCCTGTGCTCTCCAAAGTACTACTAAAAATCAAACAGGGCAAACCAAGGATGATCTTGATTGCTCCAGACTGGCCACGCCAACACTGGTACCCCCTCCTGTGCAGTGGGTCACGGTTATTCCCATGGCACCTGCCTCAGACTCCTTCCCTGTTGTCTCAGCAGGAGAACCAGATTCTGCACTCTCAGCTTCTAACACTGAACCTTGCAGCCTGGCTAATTACATAATCTCTCCTTTACCATCCCTCAGTAAACCTGTGATGAATATCATTTTAGAAGCAAGGAGGCCTAGTACTAGAAAATCTTATGCTGAAAAATGGAAAAGATTCTTTGCCTGGAACCAATCTCTAGGGATGAGCACAGCAGCGCCCAATTTACCTCGGATTTTACAATACTTAACTGAGATGCTTCACAAGAGCCTGTCTTTTTCCTCCATTAAAATCCACGTCCTAGCCATTTCAGCTCATTATAACACAGAACCTTCCCTCTTCTCTCATCCACTGCTCAAGCAGTTCCTTAGAGGGACCAAAAATGTGAGACCACCCAGGAGAGCTCCAACCCCAGCCTGGGACTTTAACTTTGTTTTGGAGAAACTCACTCTTCCTCCTTTTGAGCCAGCTGCTACTGCAAACTTAGTTTCTTTCTTGGAAAACAGCTTTCCTTTTAGCAATCACTTCAGCTAGAAGGGTATCTGAATTGCAGGCCCTTATGGCAGTTGAGCCTTTCATCATCTTTCATGCGGACAGGATGTCCCTCAGAACCAGTCCATCCTTCATGCCCAAGGTGGTATCCAGTGTGGCTCTTAATCAGTCAATTAATTTGCCAGCCTTCTTTGCCAATCCACAGATCAAAGGAGAACGGATAACTGCATTCCTTAGATGTGCACAGACAACTTATAGACTCTACTTGGACAGGACTAAACCTCAAAGGAAATCTGAACAAATGCTGGTGGCATTTGCTACAGGGGCAGAGGGGAATGCTGTTTCAAAGCAAACCATTACTAAATGGATAGGCCGTTGCATTCACTTCTGCTTTAAGCACCATGGAAAACCTAACCCCCAGGGGATCAGCCCTCAATCCCCCAGGGCTGCATCTATCTCTACAGCCTTTCTCAGAGGCATCCCTACCAGGGACATCCTAGAAGCTGCTACCTGGAGTTCTGTACATACTTTCAACAAGTATTATCATTTGCCAGTTTTCTCTAAATCCAGAGCTGGCTTTGCCACTGCCGTCTTGCATGGCCTTATAGCTTGTCCTAATGCTATCTAAATTCCTCCTCCCAACCACAGCTTTGGGAATCTACCCAAATGTAATGACTGCAACAGTGAAACACGAAGAACATAGCACAGTTGTGTACACTTACCATAAATGTAGATGTTCGTGTATTCACTGTTGCAGTCCTGGTTACCCTCCCTCCCTACAGCCCCCTAACTTCTTTTGTCTGTGCATCTACTTTCCTTTATTATACTTAAAAGCCTTTTTGGTGTATTTGCTTCTTTGTTGGAGGTATATCATTGTACATTTATATTTAATTGCTCCCCATTAGGGGGGCACCTGACATCTGGGGCAAGAAAAACTGATGTAATGCCGCCCGTTGGTTGCATGTTTTATACCCCTGACGACCTGATGTCATGGAAGAAGGGACAGCAACTAACGCAGGATCCAAGACTTTGTTAATCAGACTAACTGAGGGCTACCTGCAAGCAGATAACACAAATGTAATGACTGCAACAGTGAATACACTCGAACATCTACATTTATGGTAAGTGTACACGACTGTACTTTTTATATACATAATTGATTTATTTCTTTGTTACATGTGGTAGAACTCTGAGCCAGGCATGCAAGTCTGAAAGAGGGTCTTTGTGATGTGATTTTCAGAGTCCCATATTAAGCAAACCAGGGCTGAGGGAATTAAACCTACATTAAGCAGCTTGTTAACCGTTCATAGTCTTAAAAGAATATTTTTGTGTCTTTGTTTTCTGAGCTACTTTAATCCCTCAAAATCACTCCTAAGTGCTTTTACAATTTTAGTGTTTCCCACAAAATGGCAGCCAGTGGAGTCTGCCATTGTAACATGATCTTGATTTCTTGCTTTCATTACTAATTTCTAGAATACATTTTTGTCATCTTTAAGTCATGCTAGACATTAGCAGGTGGTGGTGTTTTCTGATGCCATTACGATAGAATGGCGGGAGTGTGAAGCACTGTCATCTAACACACCTTCTGGAACAAAACTGCTTCTGTGTTTCCTTAAGTTATCCCCTTTTATGTGTCTGTCAAAACTTGTTTTATGCTATACATAGCTGTTGGTTACTTCCAGCAAAAGAAAGTAGTTAAATAGCAGACTTTTGTAAAGGGATTCTTTTGTAGTTCTAAAGGAATTAACAGACCTTCCCCCACACACTCATCCTAAGGTGTGAAACATCTCACTGCAATAAATGATCCTTGCTGTATCATGTACAGTAACAGCTACTACTGCAAAAAACTCCAGTGTCTCTGTTCCAATGCCTTCAGTGGAAAGCTCTTTTTCATTGTCATAAATAATGCATGATTAAAGTTTTTTCACTAGTTCCATAATTATTTATCTCATGTTCACTCTCGCCATTTTTTTCTATTTTATACTTTATTAATGAGAAAAGTGAACTTGGCCACAGGACCCTTTTCAGACACAAATTGGGTTGCAGTGACAAATGTATAGTAACATGTAATAAGGGCACCTGACAATACAAAGAAGAAAAATACTGCCATAAAGACATTTGACAAAGATTGCATGTACAAGACGTAGCCATGGTGTAACAGAAAATAAGTAAAATATTAAATAACATTTATTATACTATGTTAACTTAATTTTAATTAACTTGTATACATCCTCACTGCACAACTCACAGTGCTGTAAATGTGTTACTGTTCTCTAACTGACAAGGAATCAGCAAGTGAATGTTATATGGCTTTAAAAAAGACAGTGGGGTAAAAAATGAAAGCAGGATATTTACTAAATATTATTAGACACATGTATGTTTATATTTAGTATTCTAGTTTGATTATGGTTAGATAGCTGTATGCTTTTTTTATGTTCGTATCACAGACCAGATGAAGGCTTTACTGCATTAGCTAGCCTAAAGTGATTTTAGTTAAAACTCTTTTTTTATGTATATGTTATGTTTTTCTTAATACCTGATCTTGGAATGTGAGTTGCAAATAGACACTGTTATCCTAAACTAGGATTTAGTTTCATCTAATCATTAGTAATGTGTGGATGGGTGCTTGCTATTATAAAATGCACTTTTATGGCCCTGTTTATATTTGCCATGAATATGCTGGTTTAAAATTAAACAATACATATTTTTCCACACCTACTTCTAAGTATGTAAAAGCTGATATGTTTAACATTGCTGAAATATTTCTGATTTTTTGTTACAGAAGATCTT